>NC_060893.1:6259515-6514515 GCF_014805685.1 Silurus meridionalis | reverse complement strand
GAAAACCTTGGTGCTACATAACAAAATAAAACAGCATTAAGCTACATAACAGAACACAGAGCTAAGGACTAAAGTAAAGTAAATTATGTGCAAACTGATACAAACAGTGCAAGACAAGACAAAAACAGTGCTGCCAGTAAACCTACTGTGTATTATATTTACAGTGTGCAAAAGAGTACTGTATACAGTAGTGTGCTTGTAAATAAACACATGTAAACACAATAAAATAATATAATGTGTGGTACTGAATACATGTATGTGTGCACTGAGTATGAGTGTGTGTTTAAGTTCAGATTTGTGGTAGCTTAGTAACACGCAGTTGAGTAAGTGTGTGCATGTGAGATTCAGTTCAGTTTTGTGTGTTGAGGAGCCTGATGACTTGAGGGGAAAAAACTGTTGCACAGTCTGGATGTGAGGGCCCGAAATGCTTTTTAACCGCTTTCCTGATTGTAGGAGCATGAAAAGTGTGTGTGAGGGGTGTGTGCAATGCTGCTGGCTTAGTGAATGCACCGTGTGGTGTAAATGTCTGTGATGGGGGAGAGAGACTCCGATGATCTCAGCCGTCCTCACTATCCTTTGTAGGGTCTTGCGATCTAAGACAGTTCAGTTCAGTTCCCAAACCAGGCAGTGATGCAGCTGCTCAGGATGCTCTTAATGGTCCCTCTGTAGAACGTGGTCAGGGTGGGGGGAGGGAGATGGGCTTTCCTCAGCCTTTGCAGAAAGTAGAGGTGCAGCTGGGCTTTCTTGGTGATGGAGCTGGTGTTGAGTGATCAAGTGAAGTTCTTCGGCAAACACCAAGGAATTTGATGCTCTTGATGATCTTTATGGAGGATCAATCGATGATCAGTGAAGAATGGCTGCTCTGTGCTCTCCTAAAGTCAACAACAATCTCTTCAGTTTTGTCAATGTTCAAAGACAGGTTGTTGGCTCTACACCAGGCTGTTAGCTATTGCACCTCCTCTCTGTATGCTGACTTGTTGTTCTTGCTGTTGAGACCCACAGATTGTGTCATCTGTGAACTTGATGAGGTGGTTTGAGATGTACATTGCCACACAGTCGTGAGTCTCTGAGGTAAGAGGGTGCTGATCCATTTTTGGCTTTGTAGGCAAGCAGTAGTGTTTTAAATCTAATGCATGCAGCTACCTGAAGTCAGTGGAAGTAGCGCTGCAGTGGGGTGGGGTGGGAGAACTTGGGCAGGTTGAATACGTCACACAGCTACATTTTGGATCATTTGCAGTGGACGAATAGTAATCAGAGGAAGACCTGTCAGCAGAGAGTTGCAGTAGTCTAGTTTTGAAATGACAAGAGACTGAACAAGCACCTGAGCAGACTGTGTGGACAAAAATGTTATATTTCTAAGAAAATTGTGATATCTGATCTCTCATATTTGACAACTGATATCTGATACCTGACAAACAACATCTAATGTCTGGCGGGGCAATGTCCGCAGATTGTGTATGTGCTCTGTTATGAACACTTGTCAAAGTTGTTCTTTGCGAGATCCAGTTCATTCCAGAGCAGTTCAATAAGATTTGGGTCCAGTGACTTGTCAGAGCAATCCATGCTAGATAACCCTTCAACCGAATGTTTGCTCTCTAAATAACGTTTACAGAGCTTGGACATATGCTTTTGGTCATTCTCTTGTTGTATGGTGAAGCTAGTTCCAGGCATAGACAGAATTGAATAGTGTTGAATGGTAGCCATGCTGGTTCAGTTTTCCTTTTACGTGGAATTAGTCTCCAACCTTCCCTGTTTCACCTTTATGTTTGACTGTTGGTACATAAGTTTTTCTGTGAAATCCAAAAATGTCAAGAGCTTTCTTCCAGTCATATTTTCCCAATTTTGTGTGTTTTTGCCTGATAGATACAGTGAGGAAAATAAGTATTTGAACACCCTGCTATTTTGCAAGTTCTCCCACTTAGAAATCATGGAGGGGTCTGAAATTGCCATCGTAGGTGCATGTCCACTGTGAGAGACATAATAAAAAAAAAAAATCCAGAAATCACAATATATGATTTTTAAACTATTTATTTGTATGATACAGCTGCAAATAAGTATTTGAACACCTGTCTATCAGCTAGAATTCTGACCCTCAAAGACCTGTTAGTCTGCCTTTAAAATGTCCACCTCCACTACATTTATTATCCTAAATTATATGCACCTGTTTGAGGTCGTTAGCTGCATAAAGACACCTGTCCACCCCATACAATCAGTAAGAATCCAACTACTAACATGGCCAAGACCAAAGAGCTGTCCAAAGACACTAGAGACAAAATTGTACACCTCCACAAGGCTGGAAAGGGCTACGGGGAAATTGCCAAGCAGCTTGGTGAAAAAAGGTCCACTGTTGGAGCAATCATTAGAAAATGGAAGAAGCTAAAAATGACTGTCAATCTCCCTCGGACTACGGCTCCATTCAAGATCTCAACTTGTGGGGTCTCAATGATCCTAAGGAAGGTGAGAAATCAGCCCAGAACTACACGGGAGGAGCTGGTCAATGACCTGAAAAGAGCTGGGACCACCGTTTCCAAAGTTACTGTTGGTAATACACTAAGACGTCATGGTTTGAAATCATGCATGGCACGGAAGGTTCCCCTGCTTAAACCAGCACATGTCCAGGCACGTCTTAAGTTTGCCAATGACCATTTGGATGATCCAAAGGAGTCATGGGAGAAAGCCATGTGGTCAGATGAGACGAAAATAGAACTTTTGGGTCATAATTCCACTAAACGTGTTTGGAGGAAAAAGAATGATGAGTACCATCCCAAGAACACCAACCCTACTGTGAAGCATGGGGGTGGTAGCATCATGCTTTGGGGTGTTTTTCTGCACATGGGACAGGGCGACTGCACTGTATTAAGGAGAGGATGACCGGGGCCATGTATTCCGAGATTTTGGGGAACAACCTCCTTCCCTCAGTTAGAGCATTGAAGATGGGTCGAGGCTGGGTCTTCCAACATGACAATGACCCGAAGCACACAGCCAGGATAACCAAGGAGTGGCTCTGTAAGAAGCATATCAAGGTTCTGGCGTGGCCTAGCCAGTCTCAGACCTAAACCCAATAGAGAATCTTTGGAGGGAGCTCAAACTCCGTGTTTCTCAGTGACAGGCCAGAAACCTGACTGATCTAGAGAAGAACTGTGTGGAGGAGTGGGCCAAAATCCCTCCTGCAGTGTGTGCAAACCTGGTGAAAAACTACAGGAAACGTTTGACCTCTGTAATTGCAAACAAAGGCTACTGTACCAAATATTAACATTGACTTTCTCAGGTGTTCAAATACTTATTTGAAGCTGCATCATACAAATAAATAGTTAAAAATCATACATTGTGATTTCTGGATTTTTTTTTCAGATTATGTCTCTCACAGTGGACATGCACCTACGATGACAATTTCAGACCCCTCCATGATTTCTAAGTGGGAGAACTTGCAAAATAGCAGGGTGTTCAAATACTTATTTTCCTCACTGTAGATATATCTACATTTACTATAATACGTTGATCCCCAATAAGCAAGACATAAATGACAGTGTTATCATCTTCAGTAATCTCATGTACCTTAAATGGACAAATGTTTTTGGACACTTGACCATAACATTAATTTTCAACATCCCATTTTACATGTATTCCCTATTTGCTGTTATAATAACCTCCACTTTTCTATTAAGATATTCTTTAGATTTTGTGCTGGTGACAATTTGTGCTCATTTAGCCACAAGGAAATCAGTAAAGTCAGATACTGATGTAAAGTGAGGAGGCCTGGGGTGCAGTCAGTTTTTCCCAAAGGTATTCAGCAGAGTTGAGGCCAGAGCTTTATAGCAATCAACTCAAGATCTTCCACTACAACCCATGTAAAACATACCTTTATTAAGGTTTCTTGTACACAGGTTGAGGGAAAATGTAATGGCAACACATGCAAAGACATCCTGATCAATTTGGTGCCTTCAGCTTGTGGCAACAGCTGGTGATGAGCCACATATGGCTGGAAAAGTAAGGTGTTTCAAAACCTTTGTCTATAAAGTGTATCTTTAGGCTCTTCAGCTGGGGCCATACTCAGTAGCAGTGAGTGGTTTTTAAAGTAGGGCATCAAGATGGATAAGGCAGGTCCAGAGAGCAGAAAGGGTCATGGTCACTGCTATCTCAGGAGTAGCATGTGTAGCTTGACAGAGACAAAGATAGTGTGTGTGTGTGTGTGTGTGTGTGTGTGTGTGTGAGAGCGAGAGAGAGAGAGAGAGATTAATAGGTATGCTTATTGACACGCAGTGGTTAAGGGCAATGTACATTGTGAGCAGAGTGTAAGACTAGCTACGAAAGCATAAATAAAATAGAAAACCATATGTTAACACAGATATGAAAGCACCCTAAGACAAAACAGCATCTAAACATTCCAGTTTACCAAAACAATCTATGTCCCCTCCAGGTCTGCTCTTGTAAAACAGTTTGTTTTGTTTTTCACAAAAGGCTTAATAAACAAATATGCTATCAACCTAGATTTAAAAAAGTCTGTATCTGAGTGACATATAGTGATTGGAAGGCTAATCTATAAATGTGGGTCTTTGTAAGAGAAAATTATGTCCCTAGGTCTTGACTTTATTATTCTACTGTTGGTACCAACAAATGGCCTGCACCTTTAGACCAAAGTAGGCATAGTGGATCATAGAAAACCAAAAATTTGCTCTGGTACTGCAGCATTTAGCTTTATATATGTCAGTGATATTGTAATCACTGGGAAATTTGATTTTGAGTCAAGACAATGTGAATAAATACAGAGGTGATATGCTCACTTCTTGAAAGGACTTTTACTAATGTAATCTCGACTTGTAAGTCTGCAGTAAACTGTAGCACTTAGAATCTTAGTGTTATGCACTTATTAAAACATCCAGACAATAATGCATCACATTAATCAAACCTAGGGGTAACAAATACAAGCATGAGGAGTTTTTCTCCATCATATTTCTAAAATGAAAAATGGCTACTCTAGTAATTTTATATACATGCACTTTAAAGAAAGGCTGAATTTAGTAATTAGTATGTTTCCAGAACGTTTCCCAACCAGAAGCCGTGGGTGGATAAAACTATCCGCGATGCTCTGAGATCCTGCTCCGCTGCCTACAACACGGGGCTCGCCACCGGGGACATGGACGAGTTCAAAGCTGCATATTACAGTGTGTGTAGTGCGGTGAAGGAAGCAAAGCGACGCTACGGGAGGAAACTAGAGTCACAGTTCCAACATGGTGGCTCTAGGAGCCTGTAGCAGGGACTAAGAAACATCACAAACTATAAAACACCATCTTCCAGAATGTTGAATGTGGACGCTTTTCTGGCAGACAAGCTAAACACCTTTTACACTCACTTCGAGGCTGCAGCTAACCATGCTAGCAGCACAAAATTATGTGCAGAAGGTATTCAGGAGAGTGAATACCAGGAAGGCAGCAGGAACAGATGGCATCACAGGTCAGGTTCTGAAAGCCTGCACTGACCAACTAGCACCGGTGTTCAATGAGATATTTAACCTCTACCTGGAAAAGTCTGTTGTCCCCTCATGCTTTAAACAGTCCATCATTGTTCCTGTCCAGAAGAAGCCCCAGCCCGCCTGCCTCAACGACTACTCCCCTGTAGCCCTGACCTCAGTTGTGATGAAGTGCTTTAAAAGACTGGTCAGAGACTTCATCACTGCATCACTAACAGACACACTGGATCCTCTACAGTTTGCATACCGCCAGAACCACCTGGACTACAGAAAAAGGAATTATGCAAAAATGCTGTTTGTGGTCAGGTAAGCATTCATTCGGAGCTTAAACCAGGAAACACCCTGGATCTAGTACTGGACCTCTCTCTCCATCGTCACTCATTTCTGCACAACTTTTTTTGCACTATTATGACACCTCAACTCTGGACTTGAACAGCACAGTGCCACTTTATATCACACCACACTGCACATGGACACTTTAAGAACAATCACTTAATCACTTTAATTTGTGCTTCCAATATCTGCCATATTTATTCATGTATATACATATATTTTCTATAGTTTATACTTTTTATTTATCTTCTTAATTTTTTTATCCTTAGATGGCTTACTTCAAGGCCATCTAGATTCTAGATGAATAGGAATCTAGAGAAACATATTTTTACACTATATTGCCAAATGTTTGTGGCCATCTGGTCATAAGTATGGAATGTGCGTTTTGAGTATACAGGCTGAACAACCAGAGGTGGCAAAAGTACACACAACCTTTACTTAAGTAGAAGTTCAGATACTCATGTTTTAAAATACTCGGGTAAAAGTTGAAGTACTGATTAATCTTTTTTACTTAAGTAAAAGTAAAGAAGTTTTGGCTCTGACATGTACTTAAGTAAAAAGTAGTTATTACTGCTACCTGTTTTAGCTGTTAACTGGACCTCACATCATTAGATAGATAGATAGATAGATAGATAGATAGATAGATAGATAGATAGATAGATAGATAGATAGATAGATAGATAGATAGATAGATAGAGTGTTGGGGAACGTTACTTTTAAAAGTAACGCATTACAATATTGAGTTACTCCCCAAAAAAGTAACTAATTACGTTACTTAGTTACTTTTTATGGAAAGTAACGCGTTATATTACTTTTGCGTTACTTTTGTGTTACTTGTATCTCTTTTACGCCTTACAGGTGTAACAGGTGTAATATAGATAATTGCAGAAGAAATAAGTTATATTAGGGCAAAAGACATGTGTGGGCTGCACACCGGTGATGTGGAGGGAGAACATACCTTTCGCTGTCATCTCATAAAACTTGCACTAAAGTGCAATTCTGTAAGTATGACCTCGTCCCCATCTTCATCACTCTCTGCTTTATCATCAGCTTGAAACATTCTGAACGCTTTTACAAAGTTTGCGCTATTATTAGTGACCGTGGCAGTTTATCTTCCCACAAAGAGCAAATGAGCTGTGAATTTGCTCTCTATCTCCGCTGCGATAGCATGGTACATGTGTCTCTCACGGAGAACTTTTATTCTGAGCAGTCCACAGAGCTGCAATGGTGGAAAGTCGGCAAAAGTTTTCTATATTTATGTCTCCATTTCATTGCTTAATGTTGCATATATTCAACATTACACACACACACACACACACACACACACACACACATCTGTAGTGCTGTGCTTTGCATGCAGATGTTTTATTTTTTTTTTAAGTGGTATTTTTTGCAGTTGACAAGAGCTTTTCACCAACACATAATCTACACTTAACCATTATTCCTTTCTCCTTTTCCTCGACTATTTCAAAATAATAAGAATACTTCCATCACAGTAATGTAATTCTCTGGTTTGCCATCTCCGCTTCTGACCAGCTCCTGTTCCCGTGGCTCGCACGTATGAGTGCGCGATTCTACGTGACTACGTGCATTTTAATTCAGTATTGATTTTTTTATGCAAAACAATTTAACTGAAAAGTAACTTGCATTACTTTTTTAAAAAAGTAACTCAGATATTAATGTGTAAATTTATAAAGTAATGCGCTATTTACTCGTTACTCCAGAAAAGTAATATTATTACGTAACGCACGTTACTTGTAACGCGTTACCCCCAACTCTGGATGGATGGATGGATGGATGGATGGATAGATAGATAGATAGATAGATAGATAGATAGATAGATAGATAGATAGATAGATAGATAGATGGATAGATGGATGGATGTGATAGCCTAGTGGGTTAATGTCAGGGTCCCCACGAGGATGAGTTTGAGAGTTTGATAGCTGGTTGCTGTGTTAGTAAATAAAATTTCTGGACTTTGTCCACTCTGAAAACATTTCAATTCTGTGTTGGATTAATTTCTTGATTTCCTGGTCTTTAATGAAAGATAACTCCACCAAAAAAAAAAAAGCACTTCAGTGGTAGCTCAGTGGGTTAAGGCTTGTGCCTGAACATGGTCCTTAATTTAGTCCACGCTGGTGATAAGGATTCGAAGCCAGTCCTACATGCCTTCTTTCTTACTGCGCTGGCATGAAACAATGAACCCTCCAAAAAGCACACATGCTTTTCAGCAGCGGTCGCTCAGTGGTTTAAGGCTTGTGCCTCATCTAAACATGCTTCCCAGTCTGATCTCTTCCATGGTTCAGTGGGTTAAGGCTGGTTCCTCGCTGATGGTGAGGAGCAGGGTTCAAATCCTGCTAGTTGTGATGTAGGTTATGTTCCTGCTTCCTAAATCTTTCTTTAGCTTTATATTCTTGTGTTGATGGTTTAAAGGTAGATAGACCTGCTCTAAACAACCCTCCTGGCCTGTCTTCCCTGATGGTTCAGTGGGTTAAATCAGGTTTCTTGCTTATGGTGGGGTTCAGGGTTCGAATCCTGCTTTCTGTCTGCCGATCAGGATTCACTTCCTACATCTTTCTTTGGCGATATATTTTTGTTTTTAATGAGTTGAAAAGAAAGATAGACCTGCCCTAAATAAGCTTCCTAGCCTGTCCTCACCAATGGTTCAAAGGGTTAAGGCTGGTATCTCACTGGTGGTGGGGCTCATGGTTCGAATCCTGCTTTCTTCCTGTTATTTACAATGTTGATTCAACTTGTGCTACTTAAATCTGTATACGCTTCCTACATCTTTCTTTACCGTTAAATTCTTGTGTTGATGGTTTGAAAAGAATGATAGACCTGCTCTAATCAAGCTTCCCATCCTGTTTTTTTCTGATGGCTTAGTGGGTTAAGGCTAATACTTTGCTAATGTTGGTGGTCAGGGTTCAAACCTGGCTTTCTGTCTGCTAGTCATGAGGTAGGTTAAATTCCTGATTCCTACATCTTCATATTCTTGTTTTGATGGGTTAAAAAGAAAGATAGACCTGCTCTAAACAAGCTTCCCAGCTTGTCCTTCCTGATGGTTCAGTGGGTTAATGCTGGTGCCTCGCTAATGGTGTGAATCAGGGTTAGAATCCTGCTTTGTCCCTGCTAGTCACGATATGGGTTTGCTTCCTATGTCTGTCTTTAGCATTATATTCTTGTGTTGATGGTTTGAAAGAAAAGATAGACCTGCTCTAAACAATCGTCGCAGCCCGTCCTTCCCGATGGTTCAGTGGGTTAAGACTGGTATTTCGCTGTTGGTGGGGTTCAGGGTTCGAATCCTGCTTTCTGTGTTTCTGTCTGGTCTGAATTTCTTGCTTTGAAGCATGAAACGAAGGATAAACCCCCAAAAAAAAGAAGGTGTGTTGTGGGACTTGATGGCTTTGTGATAAAAGCCTTGCCTCTGAGCTCAGAGGTTGCTGGTTCGATTCTGGCTTGTTCCCACACTGGGTAAGCTGTGTGGAAAGTAGTCTGTGGTGAGCAATGGAGTGGTTGACTGTGAAGACCTGCTGCTTCACAGCCTCAGAAAAAGTGAGGGTGATAGGTTTTTGGCAGAATTTTTACCTTTATGCAAAACTAAGTCGATACTTTTTTGAACATTTTTGCTTCATAACACCCTGTATTTAGCTTCTCAGACACCAGGGGGGCAGATGCCCGGATATTGTCCCCCTGCTTCAGGATACGCCCGCCGAAACCACATCCAACCTTCCACGCAGCCATTTCTGACACCTTGATTACTACGGCCACCGGAACCTTCCACACTCTTAACTTTGAGCCCTGGCCGGGGTTTGAACCGGCAACCTCTCAACCCAGAGGTAAAGCTCTTCCAATTGAGCCACAGGATCTCCTGCAAGGACCTGATTTTCAGGACCTTTTTTGGTTCTTTTAAAACTTTTTAAAGGAAAGCTAAGGGGTAGGAATCGAACCGGGTAAGTCAGATAGCAGCGACCACTTCACTGACCATTACACCAACACAGGAGAGGCAAACAAGCCTTTGCTTATCGGACTCTTGGCTTTTCTATAGTTAGGAGACCAGTGTTTTCTCTTAGATCATGATGGTAGAGGGTCAAAACTTCTCCTTCCTGTACATTCTTTCAGTAACTCGAAGTCTATGAGAAGTGACTCAGGTACAAGAACCACATCTCCAACACGTGCACCACTGATATACCATGATTTGCCAGCAACCAATTTTAATGATCTTTCATTGTTCTGTTTTTAAAAACTTCTTATAATGTTCAATATGAAACTAGAGGTAAGAATCGACTCAGGGAAGTCTTTCATCATAGATCACTAATGGCAATACTTCAAAACTCAAAACTTTGCTAGACATGTAAATAAGCAGGAAAGACAGAGACAAAGACAAAGAGACACAGACACAGCTTTAGAAAGAGTGAGAAACAAATAGAGAGACAGCAAGAGAGAGACATATACAGTGAGACAGAGACGTTTACTAAAAGAGACACAGAGACAATTAGATAGAGAAAATAGAGAGACAAAGATAGCGAGATATAGCCACTTCCTGTTAGATAGATAGATCTCTGAAAACATTTCAATTCTGTGTTGGATTAATTTCTTGATTTCCTGGTCTTTAATGAAAGATAACTCCACCAAAAAAAAAAAAAAAAAAAGCACTTCAGTGGTAGCTCAGTGGGTTAAGGCTTGTGCCTGAACATGGTCCTTAATTTAGTCCACGCTGGTGATAAGGATTCGAAGCCAGTCCTACATGCCTTCTTTCTTACTGCACTGGCATGAAACAATGAACCCTCCAAAAAGCACACATGCTTTTCAGCAGCGGTCGCTCAGTGGTTTAAGGCTTGTGCCTCATCTAAACATGCTTTCCTGTCTGATCTCTTCCATGGTTCAGTGGGTTAAGGCTGGTGCCTCGCTGATGGTGAGGAGCAGGGTTCAAATCCTGCTAGTTGCGATGTAGGTTATGTTCCTGCTTCCTAAATCTTTCTTTAGCTTTATATTCTTGTGTTGATGGTTTAAAGGTAGATAGACCTGCTCTAAACAACCCTCCTGGCCTGTCTTCCCTGATGGTTCAGTGGGTTAAATCAGGTTTCTTGCTTATGGTGGGGTTCAGGGTTCGAATCCTGCTTTCTGTCTGCCAGTCACGATCAGGATTCACTTCCTACATCTTTCTTTAGCGATATATTTTTGTTTTTAATGGGTTAAAAAGAAAGATAGACTGTTGGAAGTGTTTATCCCGAGCGACTTTTAATGATCTCATTTACTAAATGAGCAGTAGTGAGTTAAGGGCTTGCTCAGGTGCCCAAAACTGGCAGCTTGGAGGTGTTAAACATGTATCATATTTAGAGCATGTGATATATATGTAAGTGATTAAATATAAAGGCTATATCAGTGCAGAGACGTGTGGACATCATTTAGAGCCTTTGCTATGTTTCCACACGGACAGTTAATGAGGTGATACCGGCTTTTATATATATACAGGGAGTGCAGAATTATTAGGCAAATGAGTATTTTGACCACATCATCCTCGTTATGCATGTTGTCTTACTCCAAGCTGTATAGGCTGGAAAGCCTACTACCAATTAAGCATATTAGGTGATGTGCATCTCTGTAATGAGAAGGGGTGTGGTCTAATGACATCAACACCCTATATCAGGTGTGCATAATTATTAGGCAACTTCCTTTCCTTTGGCAAAATGGGTCAAAAGAAGGACTTGACAGGCTCAGAAAAGTCAAAAATAGTGAGATATATTGCAGAGGGATGCAGCAGTCTTAAAATAGCCAAGCTTCTGAAGCGTGATCATCGAACAATCAAGCGTTTCATTCAAAATAGTCGACAGGGTCGCAAGAAGCGTGTGGAAAACCAAGGCGCAAAATAACTGCCCGTGAACTGAGAAAAGTCAAGCGTGCAGCTGCCAAGATGCCACTTGCCACCAGTTTGGCCATATTTCAGAGCTGCAACATCACTGAGTGCCCAAAAGCACAAGGTGTGCAATACTCAGAGACATGGCCAAGGTAAGAAAGGCAGAAAGTCGACCACCACTGAACAAGACACACAAGCTGAAACGTCAAGACTGGGCCAAGAAATATCTCAAGACTGATTTTTCTAAGGTTTTATGGACTGATGAAATGAGAGTGAGTCTTGATGGGCCAGATGGATGGGCCCGTGGCTGGATTGGTAAAGGGCAGAGAGCTCCAGTCCGACTCAGACGCCAGCAAGGTGGAGGTGGAGTACTGGTTTGGGCTGGTATCATCAAAGATGAGCTTGTGGGGCCTTTTCGGGTTGAGGATGGAGTCAAGCTGAACTCCCAGTCCTACTGCAGTTTCTGGAAGACACCTTCTTCAAGCAGTGGTACAGGAAGAAGTCTGCATCCTTCAAGAAAAACATGATTGTCATGCAGGACAATGCTCCATCACACACGTCCAAGTACTCCACAGCGTGGCTGGCAAGAAAGGGTATAAAAGAAGAAAATCTAATGATATGGCCTCCTTGTTCACCTGATCTGAACCCCATTGAGAACCTGTGGTCCATCATCAAATGTGCGATTTACAAGGAGGAAAACAGTACACCTCTGAACAGTGTCTGGGAGGCTGTGGTTGCTGCTGCACGCAATGTTGATGGTGAACAGATCAAAACACTGACAGAATCCATGGATGGCAGGCTTTTGAGTGTCCTTGCAAAGAAAGGTGGCTATATTGGTCACTGATTTGTTTTTGTTTGGTTTTGAATGTCAGACATGTATATTTGTGAATGTTGAGATGTTATATTGGTTTCACTGGTAAAATAAATAATTGAAATGGGTATGAATTTGTTTTTTGTTAAGTTGCCTAATAATTATGCACAGTAATAGTCACCTGCACACACAGATATCCCCCTAAAATAGCTAAAACTAAAAACTACTTCCAAAAATATTCAGCTTTGATATTAATGAGTTTTTTGTGTTCATTGAGAACATGGTTGTTGTTCAAATTAAATCCTCAAATAAAATTAATCCTCAAAAATACAACTTGCCTAATAATTCTGCACTCCCTGTATATATATATGTGTATATATATATATATATATATATATATAATTATAAACATTTTACAGATTTGAATGATGTATTGTTTTTATCTGTACGATCAATAAAGACAGTAATTTAAGTTTGTGTCGCCATTATGAGGGAAAAACCCACAAAACGCCACCTAGAGGGTAAATTGTGAGAATCATGGCGGATTTTGGTGTTTGATTTGAGACTCAGAAATAAAACAAAAGTTTACTGATTTAAAAACATTTTTATCTGGAGTTAATTTATTTATTTTATATCTAAGTAAAGTAAGGAAAAAAGTTCGTGCCATTTAAAATAATTTTAATTTTGACAGCCAAATATATATATATATATATATATATATATATATATATATATAATACAAAACTAATTAAAAATGTTGTTACCTAATGAATGTGTCCAGGCTGAAGATCCACATATAGAACACAAGCAGAGAAAAGATGATGATGATCAGGAATGTGTCTGTTCTCAGTCATGTTTACATCACTGACTCCCTCTGTCTCATCCACATTAACCCCAAACTTCTTACTGCCTTCTGTGGTGAGTGAGAGTCAGGACTTTATACACCAGTGGATTAAAAAAGACGCGCAGTTGTTCGGCTGAAATCGGCACGCAGTGAAAATAAAAAATAATATTTCACCAAATCAATGGATTAAAACTGAAGTAACGAGTCTGTTTTGAAAATGTAAGAAGTAGAAAGTACAGATATTTGTGTAAAAATGTAATGAGTAGAAGTAAAAAGTTGTCTGAAAAATAAATAGTGGAGTAAAGTACTGATACTGAAAAAATCGACTTAAGTACAGTAACGAAGTATTTGTACTCCGTTACTTCCCACCTCTGTGAACAACCACTATATGGAACACAAGAAGAGCAAAGATGATGATCAGGTAATCAGGAATGTTTGTTCTCAGTCATGTTTATATCACTGACTCCCTCTGTCTCATACACGTTAGCCATACTTCTTGTTGCTTTCTGCCTTGCTTGTTGTTAGCTCCTTTGGCTAGCCTACATCAGTGGTGTATGATACATCAGTGGTAGGTTGAAAAAGCTGCGCAAAACAGCGCGCAATGACAAGAAAAAGAATTTTGATCATGTCAGCAAATAGATTAAAACTGAACTAACGAGCCTGGTTTGAAAATTTAAGAAGAAAGTACATATATTTGTGTAAAAAAAACAGTTAATGTAAAAAGTTGTAAAGTACTAATACCAGAAATCTTTACTTAAGTACAATAACAAAGTGCCCAACCATCTGGATTTAAATAAGCAAATATGTAAGATCCCCCCTTTGGATAATTGCTGCATGGATGATTATGATTAACTGATGCAGTGAGTAGCTTCTCGTTTCATAAACAACCTTGTCAGAAGAAACCCTGAGGTCGTGGAAAAGGTGTTAATCTGTTGAAAAATGATTGGCATGCATCAAGCAAAGAAAACATTGCTGAAAAATTCTAAAATTGGGTTAAGAATTGTCCAGCACATTATTAAAAATGATAGTGGGGAACCATCATCTTCGAGGAAAAAATGTGGTCGGAAAAAATCAGCATAGCTTAAAGCTAATAGTTCCTTACAAAGATGCAGTGTACGACATCAGTGAGAACAAGACATTTCTTGAAGCAAATGCCAAACAACATTACATGTCAGGACTGTCAGGATCCATCCAGTAAAAGAACTAACTTCTCTGAGAAATGTAACTAGTGGTCATAGTGGTGGAACACTTCTGGGCCCAGCCAGAAAAGGGAATAAATCTGAACTCATTGTTGAACCCTACAAATTGTGGTGGGGTCATTAGTGAAATTTAAAAAAGTGTACCAAATTGATAATCCTAAACATGTCAACATTCCTCCATAAATTTTAAGGCAGCAATTCTCAGGAGTGTTATTGAAAGCTAGTTGTATATATTAAAATGTTGCCAATGACTTACATTAATGTAACTGCACTTATAAAAATTGTAGAAGACATTTGAAACAGTATTATAACAATATTGGTGTTGTAATTGTGTTTTATTGTCTTCCTATGTTTCAGGAGATAAGCATATAAGCTGACATACAAAAACTGAAAAAAGTAAACAACAAGCTGAAAAAACATAGAAAATGGGGAACAGTTTAAGATTGAATTAGTAAATGAATTTGCCATGTATTCTAATGTGCTATCCAGCTAATTTTTACAATGATTCGATGTTTTCAGGTGTAAATTAGTAAAAAAACTCTATAAAATATAAGAAGACATTACACCATCTGTAGAATTTGGAAATCCAGCACTACATTTGGATTTATTTGTATGCCTGAAGTTATTTTCTTCAGGATTATGGTCCCAGTTGACTAACAAATAAAGCACCAAAATAACATTAGTTCCAGCATATAGACGATTGCTAATAAAATGATTTAACTGTGATTTCATCCATTTACTGTAAATATTGTTGAATAATGATTACACTGTAGACAATCAGCAAAGGAAACACAGTTGCGATGATGATTATTTGTGAAGGTAGGCATCTAGCCACATGTCACCAGACTTCTTCAAAGACCTAAAGTAGAAATGATTAAAATTTCTGTGTTAACACGACATGAAGTCCCAAACAGTGTGCATAAAGTGCCATGCTTGATTTTCTCAAGACATTTTGGAATATAAATCAGTGTCCATAGAACTGAAAAATTACCTGACAATGTCACACCAGGATTCCCACAGGCCTTTGACCTGATATGTAATGCCATACTTCTCACAGAGTTCTCGTACTTGAGGAGCCGCGTGGCTATAGCTATGGCGAGGCATTGTGGGAAAAAGACTGTCGGGGGGTAAAAAAAAAAAAAATCATATAAAAGCACCAAACATGGTATATTGCTAATATTCATGAACCTATAAACATGCTGATCTACTAACTGGTGCTCAATCTGGAAGTTGAGGTGGCCGCTGAACCAATCATTGAATGAGGAATGCTCAATATTACAAGTAGCCTTCAACTAAAAACAGAAAAAAACAACAACACAAAAGCACATATTAAATGCTAAACAAAAATATAATGATTTAGTAATTGTGTGTGTTTTAACAATCTACCCTTCCGGAAAGACATCCTGGTCAAGAGAGGATGCGAGACAAAAGTATGTCCAGTGGATGTATGGGTAACTGGCTGATATGATTAAAGTGTATATGAGCAGCAGGAAAATATGTAAATAATTGCAATTTAAATATTTTAAATTTAAACAATTTAAATTTAAATTGCTCTCAGCCATCATTGATGCATTTGGAATCCTCTTCTTTCTAGTAAAGCGTTACCCAATTGTATAGATCTTTTCTTTGTATATACATACTTAATCACAGATTTGTCTGCTTGTTTTCATCTAGTTTCAAATTCAATGGAGATACTTGATACACAGATGTATGTGGCTATTCTACAGTACATTCAATTGTTTGACTAATGTTGTGTACAGTGTGCACAAATGCCTGCTTCATTTGCCTTTTGATTATGAGCTAGTAATTATAGATACTTAACCAACAATATACCTGCATAGTGAGCCAGTCATCATGTTTTTCATAGTCAATGTCCATGGGAATGTGGTTCATCTGGGTCACCCACACAAACCAGTGACTCTCTAGAAACCTGTAGATCCCAACAGTAACGAAAAGTATAATAATTCTTTAAAACTGTGATCCACTAAATACTAATCTGCTGTCTAAAATAAGGTACAAGTAGAAGATTGATGAAGTATTACCTTACAACAATCAGGAGCACTAAAGATCCTATAACTCCATAATAAGGAACATAACATGTGAGGAAACGTGTATAGTAGGAGAGATACCATGCAAAATCCTTAATGAGAAAGAAAAAGAATATTAGATAGTGGGTCTCAAGAAAAGTGTGGTGTATGTGTTTTGCTCTTTATTAGTGATGAAATGCATATTAAAATTGATTGTCATGGCAACTTACCACCCAATCCCTTTGCATCACCATAGTTTGCAAAATGTGCATGTTAAAGTATAGTGGGATGAGCAGTGGAGGACCAACTAAATAAGAAAAAGAGAGAATAGCAAGATGTGACTAAAGGGTGATTAGTATGTTAAAGTTCTTAACAACTGTATTATTATGAAAATATATATATTTTTTACTGGTATACACAATTAACAATGAAGGACATACCCAAAAAGAAGTATTGGTGCTGATAGTTATAGGGCATATGCTTCAACTTTTTAATCCCATACTGTAACAAATAAGGATCGATCTCTGAAATCCAGTATGGCTACATCATTACTGTACAGACATTAATGTGATTCGAACACAGAATTCATTCGGATTACCTCAACAGGCAGGACGTTTCCCAGGACCAGTATTTTCAGCATGTTGATGTCAGGGTCCTTAGTGACCACATTGGGTTTAGCATGGTGTTGAAAGTGGCGATGGTTCCACCAATTTGCTGAAGCCCCCTATATTTTTTCAAACACATCACACATGGTTTGGAACAGTGCTGGGGAATGTCATACATTGTTTAATTTTAGACAGGTATGTTTTCATTTACACCAGTGAGTCAAAGTGGCCAAAGATTAAGTGAATAACCTTAATTATCTCATAACAACAAAGCATATCAAGGTGTTTTATATATAATATGGTAAATTAATGGTCAGGTCTAAAGTGTTAGATGCAGGAGAAATGGGCAGGCATGAATAGTTAAGCAACTTTGACAGTAGACAAAATGTTATAGCCAGATAAAAAGGCTTGTGAAGTGTTCCCAGTGAGCAGTGGTAAGACAATACTGACAGTCATGCTAGAGGGACAAACTAGGATATGGCATCTGGGTGTTGTGCACCCCCCATCTGTTTTTGGGCCTGCATAGCCACAGGCTCAGTCAAAATGCTCATGCTAACCTTTATTTGCTGTCAAAAGCTACAAAGGGTACAAAAAGTCTTAGTAATTTCTTTTAGGACTTATTAGTAATTTATAGTGCTGAATACTAGAAGTCAACCCAATTCATCAGTAGTTGAATCTATCGGCTATCAGCAAAAATCAATACTGATAGTTTTTCCGGGTTGTGTTATACAGTATGAGAGCGGCCTCTAAAGGTAAATCACCGATGCCAGGTACTGTTTAATCGAAGTGTATTTTTTCTTAATTTTGGATGTAAATGTTTTTATTTAGTTGGGGTGTTACTTTTTGTTTCAGTTTAAATGCACGTCTTTTATTTTCCTCAATATTCATTAAAATAATGAATGTATTCATATTTATTTCATTTAGCACATTTTCATGATTCACATACCTTCAGATGTCCAATGACAAACTTGTGCAGCAGGTGATCCCAGGTGGAACTTTTAAAGACTGACAGGTGGCCAAAGTCATGCTGAAGCCAGCCAGCCTGAGCCTGCAAGGCAAAGGAAAGATAAAGATATATCATTTGTCAGCCATAATCTATTATATAACAGCTAACAACCAGAGTCATTTTTGGAAAAATCAAATTTTTCTGAATGTACCTACCTGACTGACATAATTAATATACAGACAAACACACTCTGTTTTGAATAATGTCGAAAGAAGGTTGTAGCAGGGGATAGTTTTAATTTTCTTCAATCAGGCACATGCTACCATTCACATAATTAACTCTGCACATGCTCAGTTTAATCGCTACTGCACGCGTGAAAAAAGCAGCAAGCTGTAGCAAACATAGAAACTTTATAAGGAAAAGAAATTTTAAGGTAACAAAGTATTTTATGTCATGCACCATTCATACAGATGATACATAGATAACAAGCAGAACATTTAACAGCAGCCATCCTACCTGTGAAACTGCCAGTGTGAGACATATTACAATTGTATTAATCCAACCATTTCCAAATGTCCAAAGGAGTGCTAAAGACAGGCCCTCCAAGAGCAGAATGTGGCCAAGATATAGTATAAAAAACAGTGGACTGGTGCGGAACAAGCCCTGTGCCTCCAAATTCTGACGCAAGGTCCGGAAATCTTCCATTAGAGCAGCCTGAGTTAGATAAGACACACGGACAGGGATTGAGAAATAAAGAATGATAAATACATGGTTAGTTTTATAAGCTTAAAAATGTAATTAAAAACAGTTATATTGAAATATTATTTAAGTTCATAATATTTATATTTCTTAATTATTTAAGTAAAGTATATTACATTTAAGGTTATGGATGTAACTATAATTCTACAACTACTGTATATGGAGTGTAAAACCTTCAGGATTTGTGGAATATGTGGATTTTTCCTGTTTACTTGTTTCCTCGTAAATTACTAACAAAAAATAATTATAGCTAGTGTGGGTCTGTGTATTATTCTACCGACTTGTTTTTTTGTTCTTCAAATATTTAATTGACCCTGTTTAATGGATTGGGAGATCATTTGTTGATTGTTATGGAATTTTCTTTGCTCAATTAAGAATAATTTGCCCAGAAGTACTAGATGTTGTGAGTCCAAATAGACTTTATTAATAGAGTAGCAAAGCTAAGGGATGTTTGCAAACATCATTTGGCTTTGTTACTCTTTTAATAAAGTCTATCTGCACTCAAAACCTCCAAGACTTCTGGGCAAATTATTCTCAACCAAACAAAAAAATTTCACAGCATAATCTTAAACTGCAAAGAAAAAAAGAATGTAACGACCTCCAGTCAGTTCAACTGGGGCAAAATGCACTGTCACTATTAAACAACAGGGGGCAGTAGATACAGAAGAATTATTTTAGCCCAGAGTAACCTCAGCCCTAGTCACATGCATTTTAAACCCCAACAGCCAATCGCTGAATTTGTACTTCTTGAACCTAAAGGAAAAGCTCACCTCACACCACCACAATCACTGCTTTCATTATTTTCAGGCCAACCAGCAGGCCAGATACAGATTCTATAGCAGACATTTTTCAGCAGTTAAATCCTTTAATGTGTTTGTATCCCACAGCAACTTTCAGCTTTAGACAAATAGTTAAATTCCTCATTTGCCATTTCCCAGTGCATGCTGGTCTGACAGTGCCAAAGGAAGGGCAAGCAAATACATTTTTTTTTTTTTAACATATCTTCCAACATGTTTATGACAGTGCATCTAAAGCATGACTATGAGCCTATTCAGACCCTTTTATGATTTTACTCATCATTTTTAGAATTTTTTTGACTTTTGAATGTTTCAAGTTGAAACATTCTTTTAAAATGCACCTGTATGGTTGAAATTCTTTTTTTTTTTTTTTTTTTTACTTTATTTATTTTCTACCCAATTTGATAAAGTACAAATGTCCATCCACTGTTCACCTCTTCATTATTATACTGTGGCTACCAACTGGGCTGAGAGAAGGTTAACACAGGCTTACTTTAAGAAATGCAAATCATTTTGAACTGCTGCTCATGCTCCATTACAGAGAGGAAAAAGACACAATTTTTCCCATTGAATATACAGTATCTCACAAAAGTAAGTGCACCCTTCACGTTTCAGCAACCATTTTATATACAACCATTTTATATACAGAGTACAGATTTACTGTCCTCTAAAAATAACTTAACATACAGCCATTATTGTCTAAATAACTGCCAACAAAAGTGAGTAAGTGAACATGTCAAATCTGTGTCCAAAGTTTTAATATTTAGTGTGAGCACCATTTTTTATCTAGCACTGACCTAATCCTACTTATGATGGAATTCACCAGAGCTGCACAGGATGTTGCACTTCACACTTCTCCATAATGACATTACAGAGCTGCTGGCTGTTGTGCACATGGCACTTCTTCACCTTTTACCTGAGGATGCCCCACATGTGCTCAATGGGGTTCAGGTCTGGAGTCATACTTGGCCACTCCATCACATTCACCTTCAGCTTCCACAGCAAGGCAGTTGTCATCTTGGCGGTGTGTTTGGTCATTATCGTGTTGGGAACTGCTGTTCGGCCCAGTTTCTGAAGAGAGGTCATCATGTTCTGCTTCAGAATGTCACAGTACATGTTGGAATCCATGTTTCCCTCAATGAAGCACAGCTTCCCAGTACCAGCAGCACTCATGCAGCCCCAGACCATGATGCTACCACCACCATGCTTGACTGTAGACAAGGTACAATTTTCTTGGCACCCCTCACCAGTGCATCGCCACACATGTGGAACACCATCTGAGCCAAACAAGTTTATCTTAGTCAGACCACAGGGTATGGTTCCAGAAATTTATGCTCTTGAACAGGCTGAATTTAGCAAACTGTTTCCGGGCTTAATTGTGAACCAGCTTCAGAACAGGCTTCCTTCTGGAACAACGCTCATGCAAACCTACTTGTTGCAGTGTGCAGCGTATTTGTCTTTGCAACCTCTAAAGCAATGCTGGAAGCAACAGGTGCCATGTTGAACATCCAGTGGCCACTATTTAGGCAATAATGGCTGTATGTTGAGTTATTTTACGAGGACAATAAATCTGTACTGCAATACAAGCTGCACATTGACTAATCTAAAATATATCCAAGTTTTTTTCTATAGTATTGTCCCTTGAGAAGATGTACTAAAATGGTTGCTGAAATATGAGGGGTGTTTTTGTGAGCTTCTGTATATCTACAGTATTATATAGCTGTGTTCTTCAAACTATGTGAAAACAGTTTAGGGAAAAACCACATATAAGTGTGAGATCCAGGTGTATTATTATAGGTGTATCTTTTATCCATGTAGTATAATAATTTTTTATCTTTATTATTATTATTTTATTATTATTATCATCTGCTTTATAAAATTGTTTAATGGCATTTATTGATAGCAATCTGCATCATGTAACTGTCTATTGTGCAATCCCAACTTTCAAAGAGAAATTGATTTGAAACAATTGGATGGACAAATATTATAAAACTCAAAAAGTAAGGTTAAAGCCTTTCACCGTCTGCAATTAAAATACATTTGTGTGGTGTGTAAATGCTGTTGTACATTTTTGCCATGGTCTTGACTGGGCTCTGAGGGTGCCAACTCTCCCAGCAGCAGAGGCTTCAGGAACTTTCTCACGAAACGTTGATCTGGATGGAAGGCCGTAAATGCATCCTGCACAAAGATTCACACTCACTCACTTGTCCATAAAGTGCAATAATATTTATCTTATTGCTAAATGCTATTATATGCATGTCAATATTTGCAGTGACCACAGTGTTGTTGAAAAAATATTTTTTACAGCACAGTCCAAACAGATGACTAATAGGTGATTGGTTACCGTTGCGTCTTCTCCAGCATAGTGCCCTAGAACTCTGCGTCCTCCAGGATGTCTTTTTGTCCACTCGCTCACATTGTATACTTTCCTCTCAATTACCAGCCATTGATCACCCCTGTGATTGTGCTTCTGCACCTCCTCCCAGGTGTACTTTGCACACGTACCGCTCTCTCCTGACCCCAGCTGCTGCCTGTGTCCTCCGCCGCCCATCTCTCTGTTAGCAATCAGACATCACTAAGTTAGAAAAGTGTAATGCCACTGAAGTTGGGCACCAGGCCCAGTCCCAAACACCCCCTTAAAAAACGGAAAGATGGATAGATAGATAGATAGATAGATAGATAGATAGATAGATTGATAGATTGATAGATTGATAGGTTGATAGGTTGGTAGGTTGGTGATTTAAGCTAAACCCAATTATACAAAATCTGATCTGGGTATAAAGGATATTATTATTATTTATTTTTAATTACTTGCCCCAATGCTTTGTTTAGTCCATTTAATACACTCGGAACACTGTTTTTTTTTTCTCGCAATTCTGACTTTTTTTTAACCAACCGGGCAGCGTCAGACCCCCCTGTCGTGCTAAAAAGGAGAAAAAAAATTCTAAAAAGTAAACAAATCACGTTAATTTTAAGAGACCTGCCTTATGTTCTCTTCTATTTTTTTGTATTGCTCTTTAATAAAGAAAAAGTACTTCTTAGCCGATTAATAATCGGTAGATTCTCGATTACTAAAACAATAGATACCTGCGGGCCTACAAAACAATTTACATATATAGGAAATTTTGTCATTACAAAATTTAAAATAAAAAAAATTTCTAATTTAGAACACCAGCCATATAAACAAAGAGCATAATAAGACAGCTGGCCAGGATTGCTATAAAAGACTGAACAATAGAAAACAAAATATCATGTATGAGTTTTCACGATGGAAAAAAAGTACTTGTATGCCTCTTGTTTGTATATTTTGTTAGAAAACCTTTTTTTTTTTTCTTTTACTCATGAGCTTTCTGATGCTCTTCTTTACAAATTCACACAAAAAAAGTAATTACTGGTAAATTACTTTCTATTTAAAAAAAATAAAAGTTATTGCATGCTATAAAAAGCAATGCACCTAATCTGAGAAGTCAGATAAAGACTTTTTGGAGGTAGAGAGTTAGTCTTTACAGTATCCTGTACATTCTGGTACAAAGACTGAAACATTACAGAATACAGTAGGGCTTACTATACAGTAAAATGCAATAATTCAGAGATGTACTCACTAGTCAGGTTATCTCTTGTTTGCACTGATGTGCATTTACCTGTGCTCAGTCCTCCTTGATGTGTGTGTGTGTGTGTGTGTATGCGCGTGCACGGTGTTATCAGGTTCTCCGCTGCTCTTTCATATCGGCTCTCATCACTGCGCTCCTCTCCTGAGTTCCAAACGGATCGTTCGAGCGCTCCTGCTCCAATCCGCGCGCGCGCCCTGCAGACTTCTGACCAATCAGCTCTCCTTACCCATTCTACCGAGTTTATTTCTCTCTCTCTCTCTCTCTCTCTCTCTCTCTCTTTGTTTGATTGGGAGTGTAAGAAAGTGTGCGACGGTACATAAAAATATCTGAGTATGCATGCTTTTATGATTTGTTTTCTGCTGAGAGTGTCCTATAAAACAACTTTGCATCATGTCAAAATATGTATGCTTTGTTGGCACAATCAAGCAAAACTTGAATGCAAAAAAGCACTAGCAAAACGTAAAAACAAAAAACAAACAAAACAAAAAACAGGAGTAACAGGTTATACCTATTCTATGGATAGATAGATAGATAGATAGATAGATAGATAGATAGATAGATAGATAGATAGATAGATAGATAGATAGATTCTTCATGGATCTTTAGGCTGTTCATATGGAACCATCCTCAGCTGCACAGAGTGGCCTCTAAATGAAGAAAACTCTGTTTAGAGTTAGGGTCTCGAAAGAAGAAAAGGACAGCATCTCTAGTCACTTGTACCTCAGGAGCATGTTTAACTCGACAGAGAGGGAGGGAGAGAGAGAGAGAGAGAGAGAGAGAGAGAGAGAGAGAGACACCTTTACATTTGAATCACATGCTCATGCTTCTCACACTTCTTTTTTTATTTGTTTGTTTGTATGTTAATTTTAGTGGGCGTAACTTTCAGCCACATCACTAGACAAATAAGTAAAGGATTTGTGAGAAATGTTCTATAACATCTGCAAACTGCAGTGGAATTAAAGAATAAAAGAAAATTGTGATGTGTGATAACAATCAGCATATTTGAAGCATCAGTGAGCACAATGTACCTTGCTCTTAATTTCTAAAGAGGTGATTTGTCAAGAGTAATAAATGTGTCAGACGAATAGTCAGAGTTTGAGGTGGTTTCTGTATTAGAAAGTCATGAACAGGCTTAAGTCTGGACCATGAATAAATCATATGTTAAAAAATAGAGATACATGTTTTTTTTCCCACCATTATTCTTTTAAATGAAAAATAATTTAGTTATGAAAAGTTGCATAAATGGTATATAAAGGTTGTGTTTTTAAGTCCTTACATGGAACTTTCTTTCAGGTGAATATGCTTCTTGGTCTTTGACACAACATCCTTGGATCCTGAACATAGTTTCTTTTATCACTTAGCATTTTATAAAATGTATTACTTTTAATATTAATTGGCCACGACAATACCTGCATATAATAATATACTGTACACATAGACTAATTACTGTAAAACTCAAGGTATTGCTGCACATTTATATATATATATAAATAAACTGTCAGTTGTAATAATTAAAGAACTATTAAATATATACAAATCATTCATCAGTCATCAATCATCATTTTCCAGAAAGTACAGAAATTCTTACACTAGGACAACATGCAGCTAAAATTAAACTGTTTGATTGCATAATATCTCTGGACAGCTGTGGTTTGATTATTGACTTTTTCATTTAATACTTATGTAATATTGATAGAAAGGCCTCTTTCACCACTGCAACCACAAGAAAATAAATAATAATAAATAACGTCACTACACAATACAGAAAAACTACAGGCTATTTGTTGGTACCTAAATTGGAGAAGACTACAGCATGAAGCAGAGCTTTCTCTTCCAGAGCCCCAAAGTTATTAAATATCTTTTTTGATTAGTGTTAGGAGTTAGTTCAGGAGTCACACACACAGTCTCAGAATTCTAATTAAAGTTTTCATATTTTTAGTCAAGCATTTTGTGAATAGTTTTTTTTTTTTTTTATAAAGGAACAGACCTAGAAGGTTCATGGCATGGGTTTTGATTGCTGTCAGATGCCTACTATCATAGCTTCAGTTCTAAAAATGTATTTGTTGGAAGTAGGAACAATAGGCAAGTACAAGGGTCTAAATGACATTGCCAAATTTCAATGACTAGACATCTGATCTAATTTTGATTGCTGGCAACAGCAAAATATCTTCCCAATATGCTGTGTTTAAGACCTACCTAAGGTGGTCCAAGCAAGGACAATCAGAGAACAAGTGACAGGGTAATGGGCACCCATGTCTCATTAATGTGCATGGGAATTAAAGACCTCCTGTAGTACAAATTGCTGAAAGATTTGGTGGATATGATAAAAAAGGTATCAGATCATAGTGCATCACCCCTCTGTTGCGTATGGGGCTGTGTAGCCTCAAGCTGGTCAGAGTGCCTATGCTGACCCTTGTCCACTGCTGAAATCACCTCCAAAAGACATGTGAACATAAAAATCTAGACCATAGAGCAACGGAAGAAGGTGACATAATCAGATGAAGTGCGTATCACATACTTGGTGAAGACTATATTAATGAAAATATATTTTAATTAGCAGAAAGTCAGCATCCTTTTCACATGCATGAGGGTACAAAAAGAAATCTGCATTTCCCAAACCATTCAAATCCAGGCGAAAGGTTTTAGTTTGAATCATGCAAACATTGACACACGCCTTTCCTAAAAAATGTTTAATAAGTCTCACACACACACACACACACACAAAATGAGATGCAAAAAAAAAAAAATAGATCATCTTTAATTGCTAATTTTGAAATATTATTTTCCACCATAGTGTTATTCTGTCTACACTAAAACTATTGCAAATTATTATTGCTTCTAAATATAATTTATTATATTATGTAGCCTTTCATAAATAAAACCATTAAATATAATTCAATCATATTCCAGTGATGTACATTACAGCCCTGTAATACTTTTTATACATTGTCATTCGAACCACAAAACAAATTTAAATGAAGCAGAATTGATTGGTGCCTGGGTCGTTTTTCATTGGTTCAGCCAGATGGTATGAGAGTGACACCGATATGATGTTATCAGTAAACACTGCCCACTGTTTTGATCTTCTCTCCAAGCTGGTTTTATATAATGTTATCCTCAATTGGACTTGCCAATCACTTCAGCTTTTGATACTATTCAAGAGATTGCAAATAAATCTATAGTTTTCAATGAACAATAATGATTTTACAATTTATGTATTTCTAATGCATTTGTATATTGAAACTCCCCTAATGTCAGATGCCTACTATCCCTTTTATTACTTTTATTTGTAGAATTGCTATAAAATGCAAATGTTAATGACAAAATCAATGTCTTAAAAGTGACTGCATCACATAAAAATGAATGAAATTGTGTAAAATGTCATTGGTACAAGGTCTGCAAATGAACATGCGGCTTGGCAGAGAGGATGATTGTGTGCATGACCTCATAAGGTGCTAATAGTTCAATCCCTTTCATTTTATTCACTGATAACAGAGCTCAGGTCAGTTTACCACAAGCTGCTCTTTGTACTGCTAAACTTTAACAAGCTGTACTGTCATCCCAGGAAATATTTACTGGTTATAGTACTTGTTGGTACTTGCTGTTTAACTTGTAAAAACATTGCAGTTAATTGTCTACAGTGCTTTGTTTGTATCTGGGTTTTTTTTTTTTCTTTTCATTAATGCATTGACTTAACTTCCAGTGTGTAATGGTATCTATTCTATTCTATTTTTATTTTTCAAGATTATTTCATTACAACTGTCAATGGTTTAATTATGCAGCAAGTGAAAAGTCAGTTCTCAATGTTCATATGTTGGAAGCAGGGAAAATTAGTACATGTGGATCTTATTAATCTTATTGGCTTTAGCAGAAACCACATTTTGATTGCTAGAGGACTAAGTCATGGTATCTCCAAAACAACAGGTCTCGTAGGGTGTTCCCAGTATAAAATATGTTGACAAAAGATAGAGTTATGAATGCCTGAGGTTTACTGAACCCAGAGAAGAACTCAGTGGCGGGCCATGCATTTCACACCTAGGCCTTCAGAGGTGACCTACCTAAAACAATCCTCCTCTTAACACCATCATTATGCTATAGAAACCATCAATATTATACAACCCCAATTCCAAAAAAGTTTGGATGCTGTGTAAAATTTAAATACACAGGGCAATGTTTACCACTGTGTAGCATCACATCTTCTGTTTGTATACATCTGGGAACTGAGATGGCCAGTTGCTGAAGTTTTGAGAGAGGAATGTTGTCACATATATCTATGATACAGGATTCTGATTGCTTAACAGTTCTGGTGCCCTTTGTTGTATTTTTCATTTCATGATGTGCCAAAAGTTTTCAAAGGTGAAAGGTCTAGATTGAAGACCAGTTCAGCACCCAGACTCTTCTAATACAAAGTCATGTTATTGTAATACATGCAGTATGCAGTTAGCTTTGTCTTGCTCAAAAATGCAAAAAAGTCTTTTTCTGGATGGAAACATTTGTTGCTTTAAAACCTGCATATACAGTACCATTCAGCATTGATGGAGCCTTTCCAGATGTGCAAGCTGCCATTCCACAGGCACTATGCACACCGATACCATCAGAGATTTCAGTATTTTTTTTTTACTGAATTCTGATATAAAGTCAGATGATCCCTTTCATATTTAGGTGGTATCAATGGTTTTCAAAAATAAATTACAATTTAGATTTTGTCTTACCACTGAAATGTTTTCCACACTGCTTCAATAGATTTTAAATGAGCTATGGCCTAGCGAGGATAGCAGTGTTTCTGGATCATGTTCACATATGGCTTCTTCTTTGAATCTTAGAGCTTTAACCTGTATTTGTAGATGACATAGCAAACTGTGTTCACAGACAATAATTTCTGAAGTTGTTAATGAGCCTGTTCTGAAAAATTCCAATACAGAATCAGGACTGTTTTGCAGTGACACCTGAGTGCCTAAAGATCACGGGCAACTAATATTGATTTTTACCCTTGTCCCTTGTGCACAGAGATGTCTTCAGATTCTTTGAAATTGTTATGATTATGCACTGTAAATAGTGAGATGAGATATTCAAATGTTATTAAACCTGTCAAAAAGATGGTATATATTATGCAGCAAGTGAAAAGTCAAGTCTGAAAGTTGACATGTTGAAGCAGGAAAATAGAGCAAGTGTGGTTCTTATGTATCTTAGTGACTTTAGTAGAAAACAAATTTTGATCACTAGAGGACTGAGTCAGGGAAAGACATCACCAAAACAGCAGGTCTCATATTTCCAGTATCCACTATACAGTAAGTAAAATAAGTGAACAAAAGACAGGGTTAAAGGTGTCCAAGGCTTACTGAACCCACAAAAGAACTCAATGGCAGCCCATACATTTCACACCTAGGCATTCAGTGGTGTCCTACCTGAGTAAATCCACATCTTAATACCATTATTATGGCAACATAGCTATAAAAACTATCAATATTTTACAACCCAATTTGCAAAAAAAACTCAAACGCTGGACAAAATATAAAAACCCCACAATTCTATGATTTGCAAATCTCATAAATCTACATTCTATTCCCCCCAAAAAAACTCACATATCAAATGTTTAAACTTAAATATACTATTTTAAGAAAAAGTAAGGTAATTCTAAATTTAATAGCAGCAACATGTCTCAAAAAAGTTGGGAAAAGGCCACTGTTTAGCATAGCGTCTTCTGTCTGTATACATCTGGGAACTGATAAAACCAGTAGCTGAAGTTTTGTGAGAGGAATGTTGTCTGGCATTGGTGTTTTATACAGGATATCTAGCTGCTCAACAGTTCTGGGTGTCCTTTTATTTTTTATTTAATGATTTGCCAAATGTTTTTAAATGGTGAAAGGTCTAGCCTGCAGGCAGGCCAGTTCACCACCCAGACTCTTCTACTACAAAGTCATTTGTAATATATGCAGTATGCAGTCTTTCTCAAATTATCAAGGCCTTCCCTAAAAAAGACGTTTTATGGATGAAAGCGTTTGTTGCTCTGAAACCTGTATATACAATGGTCATCATTGATGGAGCCTTTCCGAATGTGCAATCTGCACATTTCACAGGCACTAATGGACTCCTATGCCATCAAAGATTTGGCTTTTTGAGTGCTGATAACAAGCCAGATGGTCCCTCTCCTCTTTAGTCTGGAGGACGTGGTGTTGATGGTTCACTTTACACAAGCTTTCTCGCAGTGAGGTTGGCAGTGTTTCTGAATCATGTTCATGGATCATGTGCCGCCTTCTTTGCATGATAAACATTTAACCTGCATTTTTGGATGAGATCGCAAAATATATTCACAATCAATGATCCAATGCAGTGACTTCAACTAGAGAATCATAACTGTTTTAAATGCAGCACCAACTGAGACCCCAAATATTACATCTTGTCCCTTGTGCACAGATTTTCTTTAAAATTTTAATTACAGTATGTACTGTAAATGATGAGATATTCAACTGTTTTGCTGAGGAACATTATTCTGAAATGTTCCACAATTTATAGACACAGTCTTTCACAGATTGGTGAATCTCTGCACATATTTTACTCAATTTTAATCATTTTCTTCTTTTCTGTAAGCCACTGTGAAATGCTAAAAACAGCTATTAAATCCAAACAAATATATTTAAACCTGTGCAGTTTGCTACAGATGCAGTTTGCAAGCTCTGACTAGTGCACTCTCTGACCATCCAATTGAACGACTGTAAATGGTATTATATGCCTGCTAGATGACCAGAGTTGATAACTCAAAATCTGTATGGTTAAAGCAACAGCTCCAAGCAACATAGAGTTAACCCTATAAAAACAAGCAGTGCTGACTGTGAACGGTTTACTGCAGATACCCTGGGAACATGTGATGTGATGGCTGAAATCTGATTGGATAGAAACTCTAACCAAACTTAGTAAGGAAGTTAGGAATTTTTCCAAAAAGTTAGGAGTTAGAGCAAGAAAGAGAAATGCTACGAAATGAGGAGAATAGACTATTTGGATTTTAAGCCAGGAAAGAAGGCCTTGCTAGCCCTGATGGCTCACCACTGAAAGAACTACTATATCAGAAATTGCTGTAAAATTTCCTGCTGACTTTGAAATGTGTCAGAACATGCACATCTTACTGCGCATAAACAGTCAGCGTCCAGACTGGTCCCTGTGTGTGTTCCTTAATCGGGCATGTGAGCATCAAAATGGTTGATGCAGAAATTAAAGATGGTGGCCTGGTCTGATTAATCACATTAAATATTATGACTTGTGGATGACTGGGTACAGGTGCATCACTTAGTTTGCAAAAAAGATGGCACCATACAGGATGCAATATGGTGAGATCGCCAAGCTTGCAAAGGCAGTGTTTTGCTATGGGCAATGTTCTGTTGCTTTTTGTTCTGGAAACCAGGGGTCTGACTTTCATGTGAATGTGCCTTTGACACGTACCACCTACCTAACATTGTTGCAGACCAAGTATATTCTCTTTCAACAGGATGACATACCCTGCAACACTGCCAAATATGTTCAGGAATGATATGACTAACATTACAAAGAGCAGAAGGGAATTTGACCTAGGTTTCAATCCGATTGAGCATCTGTGGGATGTGTTGGACAGACAAGTCCTAACTATTGAAACCCCACCTCACAACTTACAGGAAAGAAACACCTTCTTGTTTGGTCTATATTTCAACAGTCAAAGCTAATTTGCTGCCATAAGGAGAACCTACACAATATTTGGCAGTTTTTTTTAAGCTTTAGTCTGATAATACATTTATTGTCAAACCTTGCAACTAAAAAATAATTTCCTTTAAATGGAAACTAATTTATTTAATTATGTCCACCTACAATTTTATTTTCCACTGTATGATGTTCAATGAGCTTGTTGTGTTGATAGCCAGCAGAGGGTGTGCACTCTCCACCAGTTAAGAAACAAATTAATCCATTTGCTTAGTGGGCCTGGTACCTTTTATCAATAAGCATGACCAAGGACCTGCTGCTTTCACAGAATGGGTTTTTTGACTGATATGGGACATGGCTTACTACAGAAAATCTATCAGTCTGTCTTTATTATTATTATTATTGTTATGCTATTGTTATTATTATTATTATTATTATTATTATTATTATTATTATTATTAGTAGTAGTAGTAGTAGTAGTAGTAGTATTAGTAGTATTAGTAGTAGTAATTAAACAACTAGATAGCTAAATGGTTTGGGGACTTTTTTGTGTTGATATGTAATTATAAACAACAAAAGCAGATGGGCTTTATAAAGTAAAGACTATGTACTTTGAAAGTAAAACTATGTAGTTTATCAAGTTTACAACTACAAAAAAACAAGAAATTATTGAAATTGAACTTCAAAGGACATGACAGTTATCATTTCTATTTATCTATATAAAGATAAATAAGATATAAAATCATGTGAAAATTAAAGTACACCATCTATTTAAATTATATGGTCCGGACATATAAATCATCTGGGCTGCTGCATGTCAAGAATTAGTTAAACACTACCTCAGATGAACAATAACACATGACAAAATAACATAATTTCATTATTCAGCTTACGAAAATAAAGCCAAATTGGAAAAGCCATGTGTGAAAAACTAAATACACTTTTACTGCTTCCATAGGATTAAAAAGGCTTAATAGAGGCCAGGTAATGCTAATCCAGCATTTTTATTTACGGACCTACATACAAGAGTAGTAATGATGTCAATGTCCTATTGAATTAATTATTAGGAGAGGTGCTAATATGGGTGTTTATAAAAAAAAGAAATCAACTGGAATAGAGTCAACTTAAGTCGCTCCAGTCAAATAAGCATGCAGGTGTATGCAAATGCATTAATTAAAACTGGGTGGCTGTAGAAAGTGTGTGAGTTTGAGAAAGTGTATCCTATAACATCTAGGTTTATTCTGGAAATTGGAAGTTTGTGGTTTGGCTTTGATATGGAAGTATTAAACTTGTGTGTAAAGGTAGAAAAATTATTATGTAAATGGGTATTAAAGGGGTATATTTTTTATTTATATTTTTATTTTATATTCTTTTTTTAGTTCGAAATCGAAACAGTTTGTTTTACGAAAGTTTTATGTACGTTCTATTTTTTGTTTACGTTTAGACTTTTGCTTTAATGTTTGTTGTTTGCTTGTTTTGTGACTCCTTATTAAACGTATTCATTTATCATTTCATTATTTATAATAGTGTGTGTATGTGTGTGTGTGTGTGTGTGTGTGTGTGTGTGTCTTTTTCAGTCTGTATATCTCGGTTTTTATTTCTGTGTGAGCGTATCTATTACTGTCTCTCACTTTTTGTCTATGTCTCTCTCACTCTCTATCTTTCTCTGTGTATATAGTCTCTCTCTCTCTCTCTCTCTTTGTGTGTGTGCATCTCTCTCTCTCTCTCTCTCTGTATGCATCTCTCTCTCTCCTCTCTCTCTCTCTCTCTCTCTCTCTGCATCTCTCTCTCTCTCTCTCTCTCTCTCTCTCTCTCTCTGTGTGTGTATATATGCATCTCTCTCTCTCTCTCTCTCTCTCTCTCTCTCTCTCTCTCTCTCTCTCAGAAAGAGCCTATCCCACAAACTCCAGCTAACGCAACGTGACTGTAGTAGGCAGATACACACACTTCAACTTGAACAGTAGTACAGACACACACTCTCCATCTCACACCGGCGACGACTTACTTTTTTCTTTTCTATTTTTAAACCTGTACACTGTACAACTGACTTCAAAGTTTCACCGAAAAGCAATTTTGCGGAAACAAAACTCGGACAGAGAATTCAGCGTTTCCATGCGGATTGTATGTGCTTATACGATTGTACGGCGGTCAGTGACCAGGTGTGTGTGATCCTCAGGCGGAAGACTCACTCGGTCCCTTCCAGCCAGGAGGAGGAGCTGCACCTCCGGCTCCAGCATACGGGAAGGTATTTGTCTGTAAGAGACTGAAAGCTGACCAAAAGTTTGTTGGCTTGGATGCAGTTGATGTCGATCAATTCTGGGAGAAAAAAACAACAAACCTGAATTTCTTTGAGAGTTACATCTGTGTCAAGATTACACTTTTTGATTACACAGACTATATATATTTCTACTCTTCTTACTACTATCACTATTACTACCAGTATTATTACTATTACTACTACTACTTCAAGTATTATTACAATTACTACTACAATTATTATTATAACCACTACCAATATTAGTATCTGTTCTATAATTATATTTTTTTTAATGCATAGAATGGGAGTCTACAGTAAGAGGGTACTTGTGGGTGTGTGGCCTTGCTGTCCTGCATCAGATTTCAGGTAGCTCCCAGCCAACACACCATGCAACCCCGCATAGCATGTGTCTGTGCCAGGGGAAGTCTGCTGAGTAAAGCGCGCAGAGAGAGGGCAAAACATCCAGAGAGACTTCCACACACACCCCTGACTCGTCCTAAAGCACACACACACTCTCGCATACTCCCACTGACTGAGAAATACTTCCATACACGCTGACCCACAAAATAGGGCATGGGAAACTCCTCTCAGAAGGCAGGGGAGGAGGAAAAAGGAAAAGAAAAAGAAAAGGAAAAAGAGAGTGACCGTGAGGAGGACATCGAGGAAGAGGAAAAAGCAAGATTAAAAGAACAGGAAGGGCCACAGAAGCTGCCTGCGTGTTTTAATGACTTGATCTCAAGCAGTGATCCCGTGCTGGATCTGAGCCATTTTAGTTTGCGATACCTCCCGAAGCAAGTCGTGAGCCTGGAGCACTTGGAGAAACTGTACGTGTCTGCGAATCGTTTCCGCAATTTGCCTGACAGCATTGCTCAGCTGCAAGGCCTGCGCACTCTTGCACTCGACTTAAACAAACTGGACGACGTCCCGCTGGGTGTGTGCCAGCTGACCAACCTCACCCACCTATACCTTGGCAGCAATCGACTCATGAGCCTGCCACCAGATTTCAGAAACCTGCAAAACCTACGTTGTCTCTGGATGGATGGTAACTACTTTCAGCACTTTCCCAAGGAGCTGTATGAGCTTCCTAACCTGCGCTCACTGCAGATGGGTGACAACAAACTGAAAAAGCTGCCTTCTGATTTTTGCCGCATGGAAGCTCTACGCACCATCTGGCTCTATGGCAACCGCTTCACCGAGTTCCCACGTGTTCTTCTGAAGATGGAGCACTTGGAGATTCTGGATTTGGATCGGAATCGCATCGCGGAGTTCCCTAGTCTTCTGCAGCTCCCATCACTTCGACTTTTTTCCTATGACCACAATCCTGTGAAGTTTCCTCCACCTTTTGGAGAGGATGTTTTGATTGTTGGGGAAGGGGCTGCAGATGCCTTGGAGGTAAGGCAGTTGAAAAAAGAAAGAAAGGAGCAAAAACAAAGAGAAGCTGAGGCGGCAGCCGCAGCTGCCGCCGCACCCGTAGAGACAAAGCCAACCAAACAAGGAATACTAAAGAAACTCAGAATGAGCAAGTCTTTTGCAGAAAGTGATGTAGCAGCATCAGTTGAAGGGGATGTGACATTACAGGGCAAAGAAGAAGAGGTGGAGTCTAATAGACACACTGTGGTATTTGAACAGGGGGAGCTTGAACATGAGGGTGAGGGGTATGATGATTATGGCAGAGTTAGAGTATAAGCAAACTGATGTACCCTACAAGTACAAAGGGTAGGTAGCCTGAGCAAGGAAGACGAGGGTAATAATTAATAGATTTCTCTCCTTTAGCCACAACTAGCATCTTACAATGCTAGAATACTCTAGACTTTTTCAACATAATGTCCATTTGCAATATTAGAAACCTATGCAAATTTCCCTGTACTGAGATATGAGTTGAGAACCAATACTGGAAACTTGAGAGCTTTAAGAGCAGTTGCTATTTTTTCTCAATAAACCTTTAAAATATGCAATTACTGCACTTTTAATACCCTCTTATCTCCGTAAACAAACACAGTAAACCATTGTTCCATTCGTGCTGGCGCTTCTACTTCAAAATGTTTATACTGAGATATTATAAACATCGCTAAATCTCTAGCTCTGCAGTTACAAATTGAATGAAGGGGTTTGTCTGGAATAATTTATTTATATAATGTTTGTGTTTTATTATATAAGATCATATAACAGCCACCTGCTTGCCAGTGTATTTTGCAGTTCTATTCTCCAAATCCCAAAACAGTCAGTGTCATGTAGTAAACCATGCATTTTTTTGCCATTGAGATCTCAGATGTAAGCAACAAAACCCTCAAAAACATCCTATTTTGTATGGCCATTGAATCACAAAACAAGGGGTAATTAAAAGTAATAAAAATTAATAAATTAATAAATAGAAATGTCTCAGTGAGCCTTGATAGGCAGTATGGTAATAAGCTCACAATTCTTTTAAGTCCTGCTGAGGCAAATACAAGGTGTTTCTTTGACTATAGTCGATATGAAAAACAAATAACACCAAGCTATTCTGCTATGGTCAGCTCTGCTGATGGTGTTGAGTCCTCAGTATCAAGTATAATCTATGCAACAGCAGTCCTCTGGGAGCTACACAAAAGACAGACAAATTATAAAGTCGGAGGCAATAGTGAAAGCTCAGGCCTAGAGCAGATTCTCTGGCCTAACAATAAGGATGTGAGGGACCTGAAAGAAATTGGTGTAGTTTTATACAATTGCTGGAGCAATACAGTCACTAATAATTCATGACATTCGCCTTTGTCTAAGACTTTCCACATGTACACGCAATCAAAGAAACTAACATAAACATTCCCATAAAAAAGGCGAGTCATCGTCTGAAAAGATGAATTGCACAGGTTTTGTGGTGAGCTGAATATTTCCAAATACATTCGAGTGCAGAATTCTTGAACTTCTACCAAAAAAATTGCTTTAGCAGATAATCTGAAAGCGATATCTGCCTTTAGACCAAAGTTTCAAGTAAAATGGGTTTCTGTTATCTCAGTACAAGGACATATTAAAAGTCTACAGGTTGTGGTAAATAGAGATTAAATGAGTTAAAAAAAAAAAGAAGGAAAGCTTCTGTGAGAAAAAAAGTGAAACAATTGCAATACAGAACTCTCAACTTTAGATTTTGCAATTAATTTATTATCATATCATTATCATAACCTGTGAAGTCCAATGTACACAGTGCAGATGTAATAAACCGAGGCTACGTCCACATTAGATTGATTTGAAAACGCATCTTTTTCCTGTATGTTTAGTTTTTACATTTCTTACTGAAATTTTTTTTTGTCTAGCAAAGATGGAGCATTTTTTTTAAATGCTCTCCCAACTGGATATTCAATAACAATGAAGTATGTTATTGAATGAAGTCAAGACAAACAAGATGGTGGACAATGTTGTGTAGTTGTTGTTGTGCCTGCTATTAATTCTGATAGCATTGAAGTTTAATGTCAAATTGTACAACCTTCAGATTGCATTTTTTGTAAAGAAAATGGAAAATTAATTTAATGAGACGTAAAGTAAAAAGATGGCTGAAGGAAATGCTGCTGGCCAAAGCTTCTTTACATGTATGTCCATGCCTGGTGTAGGGATGTAAGCATTTTTTTTTTAGACATTTTGGTGTGGATAAGCAGTATTTAGAAAACGTTTGAAGACGTGTAGATGGTGAGCGATTGACAACCAAAATGCACTTTTCAGATCTATCCAGATTCATGTGGACATAGCCCTGAAACTGCAGCTTTATACATAATAAAGACCAATGTGTGTGTGTGTGTGTGTGCGTGTGTTTGTGGCGTGTGTGTGCAAATGAGTGGGTTAACGAGAGAGGGTGTAATTCTACTCTTAACCGGGTGTACTGTATCTGGAATTGGATATTGCGATTGCTGTGATGTCTGTTGCTGAAACGAAATCTCTCATTAAATAATCATTGGGAAAATGTTTTTTAATCATTTATGCACGGCTGGGAGAAAGACCTGGCATTTGAATGGACTTACAATACACACACAATTCAAGCGAAGGCAAGTGCTGCTTTTTAAAATGAAACTGAAGCTGTAGAGCTTTGAGAAGATCACCGAGATTAATGGACAGGTGCTGGCCAAACAAATGCAATTGTTGCTAAACTTTGTGGCAGCAGCCAGGGTTTCTGTGAGGACGACGTGTAAAAACCAGAAAAGGTTGTGAGGGGGATGAGAGAAGGGTGAAGAATACAGGGGGACACTTCTCCTTAAAAGGTCAGAGTTAGAAGCAAAGATTTTTAAACATTAGAACGAGATGGGGAGGGGAGCAATCAAACGAGAAATATAGAGGTCAGCTGTCATTAGGGGTGTCCTCTAGTTCTCATTTTCTTCAGATGTCTTCATTCTTTTCTTTCCCTACTTGTCAAGTTACAGTCCTTTACAACCCTTCCTTCAACTTCATTTAACTTGGTGGAAAAGTGGGGCAGGTTAGTGTGGGCTGAAAAGATATACATTTTATTTCCCTCTCTCCCTTTGTAAAATGAAGTTCAGTTTTTTATATTCTGTGGGGAAAAAAACGGGCAAATCTCACTTAGAGTTTCCCGTCACACACAAGGATTCTTTCTTCGAATGGAATGAACGATTTTCTTTTTCGCAAATGTACTAAAAAGGGGTTTAAAAAGAAAAGGAGACACTGAGAAGACATCTCACACTATGTGTTTGCGGTAAAGAATACTGATACGGATGACTAAAATAAATTTTTTTTTTTTTATGAAACTAAATCTTAAAACGTGCTTGAATACACAGTAGCATTGTAAAACAAGCCTTTTGCTACATTTTCTGCTGTTCAATTTATGCAAACGCCACTTATGTGCTACTTTTACGTGTTACACTTTGAGCTGAAGTGTGCTTAATTGTGCTTAATTGTGGTTAAGTGCTCTACTGTATGTGCTACTGCTTCTCGATTGCCTTATTTCACTCTCTTGTTCTCTGACGAGATGTAAGAGGAACCATCTGTTAAAGCATTTTGGTGATTTCTGAGTCATAATTATTATAGCATGAGGTATTTCGAGCTGAAGGTTTTTTTCTTGCTCCAGTTCAAAAGCGAAACCTGCTAGCCAGTGGTGGACAGTAATAAATGGAAGTATTATTAGTTTCTGTACTTTAGTAGCTTTTCCGCATATCTGTACTTCGAAGTATTTCCATTTGGGAGGATTACTTTAATTTTACTACATTTCAAAGTCAAATATCATACTTTTTACCTAACTATATTTTTTTGAAATATGTTCCTTTGTATTTAGGAGTGGGAAAAAACACCAATCAGGGTAGAGCACCAACTCAGTTTTCAACAAGTTTTGATTGCCGCTTGGTGGTATCTACTTAGCATAAACATTTTCAGTTCAGTGTCAGTTCAACAGCAAGCAGAACATTTTGCAAATAATAAATGATGGAAGAAACTCCTGACTCTAACTTGCTACAACGCTCGTGGCCTTATTTACATAATGTTTTTGAAGTAGTAGTAAAAGAGGTTTTGGGCTCATGATAATTTTAATAGATATCAACCAGTGTTTGACTCATTAATACTGTATCATTCTATTAATAGATTGTTGTGCTTTAATCTTTTTACACTGACTTGATGAAGCAAGAGTCTTGTGACAAAAATGATAATAGGACATTATAGCCATAATAAATCATAGTACTTTGGATACTTAAGTACAGTTAAAGGCAAATACTTTTGTACTTTTATTCAAGTAAAAGCTTAAAGGGAGCACTTCTACTTTTACTGAAGTAATATTTTGCCTAGTGTATCTTTACTTTTACTCAAGTACATGGTTGTGAACTTCGTCCACCACTGCTACTACCTGTGTCTTTGTTAAAAAGTTCATTATCATAAATTTTAAAAGGCTTTATACTTTTACATTTACATTACAGTGAAATTTTTTGTCATATATCACTGGGAAGTGGCAGCTTGGCAATACTGGGGCTTAAATCTTCAAACTTCGAATTAGTATCCCACAGCTTCAACCACTGAGCTAGCACTTCCCTAGTAGCTTGTTTGCTAATAATATAAGCTAAGCTCAGTAGCTCATAAAGGACTTCGTTAGCAAGAATCGGACGCTGCTCTATACCAGTTTAGTTTCAAAGTGGTAAGTTTCAATTCCGTAAAATTCTCTGATCTTTGCAAATACTGATTGGCCAGAAGTAAGCATCACACCCACTCCAAAATGATGTCCATATCCAACCTTTATGAAGCTTTCTTTTTGCTAAATGGTATTGTTATGCTAGAATAGATGTGGTGCCTTTGAGTTTCATTAAGGGGAAATAGACAGCAAAACATGACATTCTATACAAACGTGTGCTTTAAACATTGTGGGGAGGAACCACTCATGGATGTGAAGTTCAGGTGTGGCTGTATAATATAGTGTAGCTATGGAAAGGATGAACTGTGGTGCAAAAAGACTAACAAAAGAGTATATTTAAAATACACAATACAATACAATACAAAGACACTGTGTCTGAAAGACACTAAGGACTTCATGGTGACGTCCACCTCTTTGACAACTTTTTTCCACTGAGAGAATTTGGCATATAGCTCTGGCTATGTTGGACTGTTTTAAATGTAGGTTTGCAGAGTTGTTGCAAGCTATGACATAAAGCAGGCATGCACTGTGCACTGAGCTTCTGCACTGAATCATGTAGAATACTAGACCCTAGTTTATACTACCTTCATTCTCTTTGGGTTAGAGACGTACCTTTCTAACGTGAGCAACAGATTTGAATGTACACCACATACTGTAAAGCATTCCCATTTCTGCTTTTATAGAAGTGTTATGACAGTATATATATCATTTTTATTTTTGTTTCCTACAGTATTTGTGCAAATCTTTTGTGGCACTCTAGGACTATATATGGTGCATCCCCAAGGGTAGGTCTTGGTTAGCAAACATGGCTTCTCTGTGCATTTCAACATTCCCACAAGATTTCCTTTGTTTTGAAAAACATTGGTTGGAGTTTATTTGTTCTAAAGATGATGTCGCAGGACGGTTTTCCGTGATCCTTTACCAACTTGGAGTGATTGATTTAATGCTGGGATATTTTGCTTTATTAGACTAAGCTACACTAGGATTCCATTTTTGTATGTCAGAAGGATTAGAAAGAAAGTGAAATGCTCTTGTTAACTCTTTGTTGTTCTCCATATTTAGCAAGGTCAGTAAATATGTTTTGATTCCCTGGATGTGTGGAGCATCTCAAACGCTATTGGCTGCTTGTAGAAGTCCATCAGGGTGTGTAAGCACTTCAACATACAGTAACATAATTCTGATTTTCTGTTTCAGTGGAAAATGGGTCCACATGCAGAGTTTAAATTGCATTTATGGGCCTGGGCTATAACTATATCACAGATAGAATTTAAATTAAAAAATTACACACAGTTAAGTAAATCTACTTAAATCTACTAAATATTTTATTTTTATTTTTTGCCTTTTTCCTGCTTTTATAAAAGAAAGAAAGAAAGAAAGAAAGAAAGAAAGAAAGAAAGAAAATCAGACACACGAATCACACACACTCTCTCTCTCACACACACACACACCCACACATTTTTAAATGCAGTATTAGTCTTCTCAGCCAGTGTGGTTGTGTGGTTGCCAAAACTATGAAGAGAATTGTGAACGAGACAATATTTCATTTGAGTGATTAGCTCTCCATTTATTGTTTGGATGATTAAATATCCACAAAGATTAAACCTGTGAGGAAATGAAGAAGAAAAAGAAAAGTTAAACTACAATTAAAACATTTTAAATCAATATTTACATTTTTATCCATAGAAAAATGCAATATGAGTGGATGAAAAACGGAAAACGGACATTATGACTCTTTCTTAACACCAAGCCTTGAGCAACCCCTTATATATTATATCCATATATATATATATATATATATTTTATTATTATTTTTTTTTTCTCCAAACTGTTACCACAATGTTGGAGGCACACAATTGTATAGGATGTGATAGCATTGCATTTTTCCCTTCACTTTAACTAGGAGACCCAAACCTGTTTGAGCATGTTAATACCCCTGTGCACAAAGCCAGCTTCATGAAGATATGCTTTACAAAAGCATTCTAATACGTCCCAAAGGTGTATTAAAATGCTGACTGCAACCCAGGCCTCTTCACCTCACCTACATCAAGTGTTGTGCTAGTTACTAAACAAATAGTAACTAGTTACAGTTACTGTTACTTCATTCATAAAATAACTCAATTACTTTGTTGATTACTTACACCAAAAAGTAATGCGTTACTGTTAAAAGTAACTTTTTAATTAATTTTAAAAAAAGCTTCTTTAATGTTCCCATTAATGCCCTTATATGCGTTATGATCTATACAAACACAAAACTGACCTAAACACAAAGTAATTTTTAAACACTATTTTATTGAAGTCAGACCAGCACAAACTGAATATATCACAAGGATTTCTGAAATAAATAACAAAACAAGCTGAATAATATATTCAGAATTAAAAACTAAAGTGGCTTCTGCATCATAAAAGCTGTTGTGTTGAGCTCTTAAAATGTTCCTTTCACAGCTTAAGTATGAAAACTATCAACAATGTAGAACAGAACACCGGGTTAGCTTCTATAGCTTCTAGCTTTGTCGAGGCATGGAGTTTCCGGAGGTGCTGCTATCGCAGTAGATACGACCTTCGAACCAGGAAGACACAGCTTAGATTTGACTAAAAAGTTTTTGTTTTTACACTCAACTAAAGTGAAATAATGAGCATATTTCCACTTTGAGAAACTCGTCTTGCTCTCGCCTTGACTCGCCATTACTATACACAGACCTGAATAAACGGAAACACGCCCAAAGTGCGTCTTCATGTGTACAGTGGTAACGGTAACGGAGTTACTTTATTTAAAAAGTAATGCGTTACAGTATTAGTTACTGTCAAAAGTAACTTTGTTACAGTAACGCCCAACACTGCCTACATCAGTACCTGACTTTAACCAAAACCCTTGTTGAAAACCCAAAGTAAAAAAAAAAAAAAAACAAGAAGAGTGGAGGTAATGGGGACTAAATGTGGAATGGGATGTTAAAACTCTTATATCAATCTTATGGTCAGGTGTCCACAAACTTTTTTCCATATATTCTATGTGGTTCAAATTCAAACAAATTTGAGATCCACTTGTGACTGACTTGTGGGGGTTTGAGCACAATTTTGGGGAAACCCTATGCTTGTTGCTGCTCTGGGGAATCTGTTGATTAGTTGTGACAGTTTAAAAAAAAAAATTTCAGATTCAAAGAAGCCAATTATGTAATCCATTGCACAACTCTAAGTGGGGTTTTAAACAGATAGTAATAATAATAATAATAAGAAGAAGAAGATAAAAATAAACACAAAGCTAGGCCTATTTTGTATAAAGAAAACAGTCAGATTAAAATCTCATGAGGACCGTTAAGCTTATTTCTACACATATTTGGCAGTTTAATTAAATGTTTTATTATTATTTTTTTTTTGTTTTTTTAAGAAATATGTAGTTGAAATATGTGAAATTATTTGTGAATAGAATACGATTTATTTTTCTTATTTCAAGCCTGAAAGTACTAAACGTAGAACATAAAGAAAAATAAATATTAGTTTAATAGTAGTAGTCGTGCAACCCCTTATGCTTGTGTGTGTGTGTGTGTGTGTGTGTGTGTGTGTGTGTGTGTGTGTGTGTGCATGCGTACATGCATACATGCATGCAGTTCCTAAAGATTTACTTCATATGACATGGATTATTATTATTACCAAACTTTTGAGCGCTACAGTATGAACGAGACTGATATGTGTGTGTTTGGAGGATTGATACCTATTTTAGTCTATTTTAGCTGGCTTTATTTACATCAAAACCTTACTGGTTTTGATGTACTTAGAAATCCTGCATGTAGACCATCAAGCTCCTATTCTATACACCACAAGTCTACTCATGTCTAAAATAGTTTGCACAAATATTTATATAATATCTATAAACGCTAGAATAAACAGACAAGTTTGTTTAAAGTTGAAAATGCAGAGATTTTGACAGGGCACACACAGTGCAGACTCACTTGGTGTGGTAGTCTAATAGGAACTGCAGCACGTCATACGGTGCATCTGACATGGTCTTGAGAATGGGGGTGTTGAGGATAAAACCTGAGCCTTCCTGAAAGAGAACAGAGCTCACTGGCCTACACTGCCCAGCATCGATAACACAAATTTTAACTGCACCATGTCTCCACAGAGACTGCTCCTCTCTAACATAGGGTCATGTCTGCCATTGCTAATTGCTATGCTATAACTTAGTCACTGCCTACAATGTGATTACAGCAGATTGGATTCAAGTGGCTGAAAAATCATGGCCTGCTAAAATGAAACCAGATTTTGATGATGACTTTCAGCACTTTCACTTATCATAAAAAAGCATTAGTCTCTCATGCAGTACTGCAGAGTTTAAGCCAAAGTCAAAGCATTCTTGGATTTTTAACAATGTCATAGTCCACAAAAACTTGTCTAATTAATTTAAAGAAATTCCAACAAAGACCATTTCCTGAAAAATTCTACTCAGCAGAAACCTAAAACAATTAACCAGGCAACTCAAAGCTGGACATACAGGTAACAGTCTCCTATAAGAGCCTCTGTATTGCATCTTTGTCCAATCAGCAATTCAAACAGTCAATCAATTACAACAATCCAGCACATACTGCATAAACATATATAAAATGTTCTGTAACTCTTCAAACAATTAACTTGGATGCATGTAAGGACTCTTGAGCTTTTTCATTATTAGTATTAACTTTAATACACTTTGGTAGACAATAGATACAACTATAATTTGCCAACATCCAAATATTCGTAGACCTGACTGTATGAGTCCAGAACTTAAACATTATAGAGGATGGTAAACATATAGTGCAATGTATATCAAACAAGAATTGCTCTGCATGGAATATGAATGAAGAAAGCATTCTAGCAAGAATCAAATCTGTAAGAAAGATTTGGATGCTGTGAGAAGGCGAGGTTAGAAGGTACTGATTGACAAAGCATCCACTTTTACAGTTATTAACAAAATAACTGCTAATTGTGCATTAAAACTGGCAGATAAACTGTATATTTCGTGTGCCTTTTGTTGATGTTAATGTTGAATTCATACTGCATTAATATTAAATAAGAAAAACAACACAGCATATGATTTAGCCAGGTGTGCCCAGATTTCTGAAAATGACTCTAACAAATAAATAATAGAATATACTAAAGCAGTCTCTGTATTTGTCATTTAAATGTATTTATTTATTAATAACAAATGTATTGTTACCACACAATTATATGAGCCATAAATCACCATAAAGGAATATGACGGTTTCAGAAACAGTCTTATTGCCCAGGTTAAACTAAACCTTCACACTCTCGATCTTTATAATGGGTGCATGATACTAGAGACTGGATCATCTGGATCATCTTACCTCTAGCATCTACAGGTAGTAATTCAAAGCTAATGGCCTTAGGATATCATTTGGAAGATGTTTTCCACTGCTGAATAGAATAAAAAAAGGCCCTTGGAAACGTCTGGATGATTATGCATGCCTCGTCATCTTGACCTACTAACATTTGACACGATAATCTCAATGCCAGTCAAACCTTCCTTCCAATAGCTTTCTCAGCAGTCTTGCCTGTCTGAGGCTGTGAGGACACACAGATAATCCTGCGGAAAGAAAACACCATTCAATTTCAGACTAACCTCATTTCCAATCCCTTAATGGAGAAAAGGAGGATAAATGTAGGAGGGAAATTTGACTTATTGGGAAAGCAATGAGATGGGATGAATATAGATAAGTGTTGCTCTCACGAGGCATGCCAGTGGTTCCTGAAAGTCTCTGGTAAATACAGTCTCTCAAGGAGCATGAGTGACCAGTTTTGGCAACATTCTATTGCCTTGTTACACAAACACACATGGCGCCTGAACCTGCAATTTACACTGTGTAATTATTATATAGTATTTTAAGTTTAAGTAATAAATGAGGGAAAGAAAATGTAGGGCGGAAGTCCATTCTTGTCACGTTGCTCTGTGTCTGCCGAGCTTCTCCCTTACATACAGAAAAAGGTAAGTAGGTATGTAACATGACATGACAAGAGCATGGCACAGCTAGATACAATGCAGTTTGAAAGGGACTCAACAGTGAGGTGTTTGTTGCTCTGACTCTACAACACTTTGATCCAACACTATGATGCTAACATGCAGCTTTTATGTATTTTTTTTATCGACAAAAAACATTGGATTCAGACACCTGGAAGTTAGCTGGATAGATGGCTGCTGTTAAGTAATTTTTGTACAGCTGTGCATCACAAATAGAGTACAGTAAATGTGGATTTCGGAAAACTAGAAAAAGTTTAATATAAGCATGATGTCTTTTAAATGATATTTGTTTTCATCCAATTATCTATCACTATCTGAAAGAAGAATCATGAAAATCTACAGAATACCGTTACTGTATCATGTAAAAATACAATATGTGGGGTACAGAACAGGAACAACTCTTTTATTTAACACTCTATTGCCACAGCTACCCCTGACTGTCATTTCTAAGACACCTCCTAAAATGAAAAGCAGTGAGAATGAAATTATAGTGAATTGTAGACCATTGCACTGTCTTTAGGCAGAAGTATATATATTTTTTTCAGTTTATTTCCCTCAGAAAATCCACTATCCACTTTTGTGTTCACAATCTGATGCTTATGGCACACTGCTTGCACAAAAACTTGACAGTCATGATATAGCATTCATTAAATTTTTTATTTATTCATTCATCCATCCACTCATTTATTCATTTAATGTAAGTACATTCTCCTTGTCGGAGTTGCAGTGGATCTCAGAAGAAATCCTGGATATGTAGCTGGGCATGATTATCAGCGATTTTACAGCACCATGCAAACATATTACTCACCCCAGGGGCAACTTAGAGTCACCGATTCACCTCCTGGCACGAGGACATGCGAAGCTTCACATAGGCTGTAACCTGATCTCAGGATCCAAATGAGTATCATATGTCTATATTTTTTCTGTTCAATAGATCAAATTAAGTCTTTATTTTACCTGAGTGTGTGAGCCTCTGAGGAACATAACTACAACTATACTCTGTCTGGAATTATTTTAATCTCTATATGAAAGAAAAAGAAAGAAAATTATAGACAAAGTAAATGTGAGCTGTATTACCAGTGATCCAGTTGGCCAGGTAGAGATTAGAGACTTGATTCTCCTGATTCTTCACTGAGGTCATTGAGGTGTTCATGGAGTGTGTGTGAAGCTGCAGTTAGTGATATGTTATATATATGTGCTATACAGCCATAGTGATGACCAAAGTGATGTCCTTCTTTACCTGACAGAAAGAAACATTTGAAAAAATCAAGGTGTCCCAGACAAATGAGGGAATTACAATCAGTTTACATATAGGCAGAAATTATTAGAAAATATTGCAATAAAAATGCCATCCAATAATCTTAAACTAAAAAATAATGGATAACATGCACTGTGTGTCTTATCATAATAAAAGAAAAGGTAAAATTTTAAAAAGGACATCTGAATGTGGACAAAAAAAATATGAAAAAAAAACTAAACCAGTCTGTAAGACTGAGCTGAAAGGTGTGGAAGGTTTGGCTTCTCCTATCTCCTTAGTCCTGTTGGTAGCTGGTGTAGAAACAATATCTATAAAACATTAAGCCTGCAATACACAACACAATACACTCACACACATAACACAAACACACTCATAACCAGGGCTGGACATTGCAAGTGTCTTTTTACACTGTTACTGTGATTTTATTTGGTGTATTTATTCAATTTAATTTTTTTTTTGTATAGCACTTTTAACAATGAACATTGTCTCAAAGCAGCTTTACACAGATAATGTTGTGATAAAAATGAATAAGATGTTCTTAATAAGTGTAAGTTTGTACCCGATGAGCAAGCCAGTGGCGACTGTGTCAAAAACAAACTCCCTGAGATGGCATAAGGAAGAAACCTTGAGGGGAACCAGACTCAAGAGGGAGCCCATCCTCATCTGTGTTGCACCAAATGTCCATTTATTACAGATAAACAATGTTGCAGGGCGCAGTGATTTTGATCAGAAGCAAACTGTACTCCTAAGTCAGTGTAGCGGACTGTTGACATCAACAACAGTCCAAATCCATCCTCAAAGCTCCCGTTCTTACTCTGTAATTTCATGGATCCCCAGGGCATTGATGAGAAACCGTCCCCAGCTGCACAGAGTGGCCCCCAATCGAAGAGAACACTATCCAGAGGCAGGCCAGGATGAAGTGGGCAGATCTGAAGAGGGGCACGAACAGTGGTCACTGGAACCTCAGGAGCATGTTTAACTTGACCAAGAAAGAGAGAGAAAGAGAGAGAGAGAGAGAGAGAGAGAGAGAGAGAGAGAGAGAGGAGGGGTGACAAAAAGAAAAGGATATGGATTATTATGTGTATTTTCTTATTTCATATATCCAATGACTGTACACTATACATTAATCAAATTTGCTCAGATAATTGTCCAGTCATTTCAGTTTAGCTCTCAAATTAAATCTTTCAAAATTATCAAAAATTGAGCCAAATCTACACACTGCTATCTGAGTGCTTCATATATGGATGTATTTGAATGTAGAAAATCCCCAAGACTGCAGTGGCCCTGCCTCATTAAAATATATTAATATTCTAAAACAGTGGTACCCAACCCCCCGGGCCACGGACCGGAACCGGTCCGTGGGTCAATTGGTACCGGGCCACAGAGAAAGAATACATAACTTACATTATTTCCGTTTTATTTATGATCTGATTCTGAACGATGTTTTATTTTGGAAATTTATCGGATTCTTTCCGCCACATCTGTCTATGACTCACTCTTGATGCATGTCAAGATGCTTGCCTTGGTCACAGGTCTTACCTCCATCCGCTACCTTCTTAAAGGGGCTGCTCCGGCTGCTAACACATATTACATTACCGCTAAATTGAAACCCCCAAGCTAGCAAAATGTACAAAAACAACACAGTGCATTCACATTAATTATTATACCGTATTTTTCGGACTATAAGCCCCTATTTTTTTCCCACATTCTGAACCCTACGGCCTAAACAACGAAGCGGCTTATTTATGAATTTTTCCTGGGTTTTTCCCGGTTTCACAAACTTCAAGCCAAAAAACTGAGCCCCATAACATTAGACCAATGACATTTCCGAACGGAAACGAAAAAAACGCACCTCACCTGTGTTCTGAGCTGCACGGCTTCGGAATGAAAAACTTCCATCGGGTGATTTTTAAATGCACGACGATGCCAAAAGATAAACTCGAGAGAGAAATAGTTGTAAAATAGAGGAGGAAGACAGTAAACAATGACTTACTTGGTCGGCTACTGTTTAGATACAAGCCGTTGTAACGCGTTGAGTCTGGGTCATGGGATAGCCGAACTCCAGTTGCAACAGAAAACTTGTGCTTTTTAATTTTTCTTGGCAACAGCGTTACGGTTTAGTCAAAGAAACTTAGAAATCAACATCAGAAAATAATAAGGACATAATCCTCAGTCTTACACACACGCAGTAATATCGGTAGAATGCAGTGGCATGCTATTCCCAAAATACCGCTGTGCTCCTAAAGGAAGCGCAACATATTTCACCCGTTACACCGTGTGTAATGTGTCTTTCATTAAAGCCTGTGTAAAGTATATTAGTGTAGACAGCTTATAGACAGGTGTGGCTTATTTATGTTAAAAATAAAATATTTGTAAAATTCAGTGGCTGCGGCTTATATATGGGTGCGCTTAATAGTTCGGAAATCACGGTATTTTTTTGCCGGTGGTATAATTTTATTTTGTTGTATTTATCCACCACACCTTACAGGCCAGTCCGTCAAAAAAATATTGTCTGACATTAAATATGGCGCAAAAAGGTTGGGGACCGCTGTCCTAAAATACAGCAAAGAATGAAGAATGAAACTCATGACTTTATATTTAAAAAGAGATATGTTTAGCTAAAATGCTAAGCAAAGCTAACATGAACTAGTTATAATTGACTTATATATCATGTTTTGCCAACATATATAGCCTACATGACTAGCAAGTCAAATGCTAAAGAATGGTAAATATTGTAATCTTACATATATTGAACAATGTTTTCAAAGAAAATTATGTACAATCCAAATTCCCAAAGTTGGGACATTGAATAAAATGTAAATAAAAACAGAATGCAATGATGAAACTGAGGAAATTTACCGTTTTATGAAAAAGTAAGGTAATTCTGGATTTGATCGCTGCAACAGGTCTGAAAAAGTTGGAAGAGGGCTATTGTTTACAAATGTGTAGCATCCTCTATTCCTTTAACAGTCTGTTAAAATCTAGTGAACTGAGGAAACCGGTTGCTGTAACGTTGGGGTGGAAAGTTGTCCAATTTGTGTCTGATACAAGATTTTTGTTGCCCAACAGTCCTGTGACTTCTTTGTCTTTTTTTTGTTTCATGATGCGGCAAATGTTTTCCATTGATGAAAAGTCTGGACTGCTGGCATGCCAGCTCCTGACTTTTCTGCTGTAAAGCCATTTCGTTTTTTTATTTATTTATGCATATACTGAACAGGCATAACCAATTATAACATTATGACTGTTGAGTGAATAACACTGAATATCTTTTCATCATTCACCTAGCGGGAGGCTAGGGTCTGCAAGGGCGCCAGGGCGACGCGGGCAAAAGCCTTTCCAACGATGCTGAGGAGAGATTGTTGCAGTCACTGCGGTCTCCTTTCTTCTTGTACAAAGTGACAATGTTTGCATCTCGCATGTCCTGGGGGATGTGTCCTTGTCCCCAGCAGAGGCAGTTGAGTTCGTGCAGGGGTTGGAGTAGTGCTGGTCTCCCGATCTTAAGGACTTCAGGTGGGATGCCGTCACTCCCAGGGGCCTTCCCACAAGCGAGGCAGTCGATAGCTTTTCTGAGCTCTTCCAGGGTGGGTGGTGTGTCTAGTTCCTCCCTGACTGGCAGGTCTGGGATGGCGTCTAAGGCGGTGTCGGTGACGACGTTTTGGGTTGCATACAGCTCAAGATAGTGCTCAACCCAGTGCTGCAGCTGTTTTCCCTGGTCTTAGATGACTTCGCCAGTCTTGGACTTGAGTGGGACGATCTTGGAGGTGGGTGGGCCTGTTTCCTCCTTGATACCCTCATACATGCCCCTTGCATCCCAGGTTTCGGCAGCTATCTGTATACTGGTGCAGAGGTTCAGCCTGCTGTGCATTTTTTCTGGCAGTCCTGAGGGCTTGTAATGTACCAGGGCTAGGCGCAGCCTCTTTGAGCCTCTTTGCCTCAGTCACAGGCTCCATTTCCTCCCACTTGGCCTCATACCAGTCGGTGTTTTTGCTCTCCTTCTTCCTGTAGGCAGTAATGGTTGAGTTGTACAAAGCATTTCGGAGGTGGGACCACTTTGAGTCGATGGTGTCATCAGGTGTCTCTTTGGTGAGAGCCTCATGAAGCTAGCAGATGAATTGCTGTGTCTTTTCTGGGCTGCTTGTACAGTAGGTGTTGATGCGTGGGCGACCCTTCTTTTTGGCATTGTGCAGTTTCTTGAGTATTATTCGTACCTTGCTGGCCACAAGGGAGTGGTCCATGTCGCAGCCGGCACTGTGGTAGCTGCGGGTGAGAAGGACGCTGGCTAGTTCCACACGCCTGGTGATGACGAGATCCAGCTGGCGCCAGTGGCGGGAACGAGGGTGTCTCCATGACACCTGGTGGATCTCCTTGCATTTGAAGAAGGTGTTAGTCACACATAGGCTGTGGGAGCAGGACATCTCCAGCAGTCACTGACCATTCTCATTGATCTTACCCCTTCCATGGGAGCCGAGACAGGTGGGCCATGACTCGCTTTCAGCTCCCACTCTCGCGTTGAAGTCTCCTAGTAGGTAGAGGCCCTCTGTACTGGGGATATTGAATATTGCTTGATCCAGAGCCTCGTAGAACTGGTCTTTTTCTTCTGGGTTGGAGCAGAGGGTTGGGGCATACACGCTGAGGATGTTGGCTGGGCCTGATGATGTTGACAGCCGGAGAGCAAGGATCCTCTCAGTGCCCGATGATGGAGGCTCAATGAAGGCGACGAGTGTGTTCTTTACAGCGAAGCCAACATCGTGCTGCCTAGGTTCGTCCGAGGGCTTTTTTTGCCAGAAGAAAGTGTAATTGGCTTCCCCGATGGTGCCGCTATCAGCCAGTCGGGTCTCTTGAAGACAGGCAATATCGACATTCAGTCGGGAGAGTTCCCTGTCAATGACGGCAGTCTTTCGTGCGTCATTGACCTGCTGCAGGTCAATGACACATGGTCCTGACGTTCCAGCTTGCAAAACGAAGAGCTGGAGTCTTCTTTTTTCTTCTCTGAATCTTGCCTGGTGCAGAGTTTGTAGCCTGCTTGTCGAAATGGTTCTCTAAGCTCCACGCACCCAGTGAAGCAAGCAGGCTATGGCGGGACAGCACTTTATTGACTGGGGGCTGCCCAGCTTGAGGCGGGCGGTAGCTGTCCAATAGACACGGCGATCTCTCCCACCGTCGAAAGCAGCCCCTGGCGCCAAGTTCTACGCCAATCAAGCTACGGCTTAGAACCGGTAGACTGCTGCTTCCCGAGTTGTGCCGACGCCTTAAGACGACGCTGGAGTGTCCTCTCCAGTGGAGCTACAAAGCAGCTTGGTTGATATGATTTGCAAATCATTGCATTCTGCTTTTTTTTACATTTTTGTCAGAATTTTGTCCAGTAGTTATAAAAGAAAATTTATTTTTTCAATAGTATTAGATTAGATAGATAAAGTACTTCTCTTATGATAACACAATGTTAACTGAATTCAACTGTTAAGAACTGTTGTAATCTTACTTTTTATCCATTTGATAATTGAGTTAAAATTGACAATTTGTTTACTTTTAACTGATTTTGTATTTAATAAAGCAAATATCTATATTTCTATAGTCAAATTTTAGTCTAACATACGCCATTACATACATTTGTGTAACAATGTAGCAATATTGAGCACAGACTGATTTTAAACCAACTGTTCTGGTAGAAAATAAAGTTATTATTATTGATTATTATGATATGATAAGGTATTTAATTAATGAATTTAATGAGTGAAATATTTCAGGCTTGGCATATCTGTAGTAATACAGTTTGGTTACTGCTGTAATGTTTTCATAATTATTATACAAGACATCATTACAGCACAAAAAAACAAGATACCTGGTGGAGTGTGAACCTGCATGGGCAAAGAAAAACCCAGCAATACACCGGTAGGTCAGGTCAGGTGATCTCAGGCATTGTAAGCCTATTAATAATATAAAATAAAATATGTAGAACGAAAGCTAAATCAGGTCAAGACGAAAAAACACGGCTTCATTCATTTATTTATTTGTTTTTAGTTTGTTAATCGTTGACTGGTGCCTAATAACTAGATAGATAGATAGATAGATAGATAGATAGATAGATAGATAGATAGATAGATAGATAGATAGATAGATGGGGAAAGTTTCGGATTTCTTTTCACATTACAACAGTTATTTTCTTATCTAATTGTGCTTAATGTTTTAGCTGTGTCATTTTATTTAATACCATGAGATGGCGATGTTGTTCCGTTAAACGACTGAGCCCCCACGGTTTGTTGCCTGTCCTCCGTCCATCCTGCTTCTTCAATTTATTTTCATGAATCATTTTAAGAGATCAAATGAAATTAGTCTATCAGTTAATTTCTAAAATTTTGCAAAGTTCTTAGAGAGGAACCCTGACTTGAACCCTATTAAACATCTCTGGAGAGACCTCAAGGTGGCTGTCCACTGTCTGTCCCCATCCAACTCGACCCAGCTTGAAAGGATTTGCCATGAAGAATAGCTTGCTGCATCATACCCAAAAATAATGAGGCTGTAATTGTTGTCAAAAGTGTTGAGTGATGAGTAAAGGGTCTAAATATTTATGTACATGTTATATTTTAGTTTTAATATTTTAGTTAATCAAATTTACAGACATTTCTAGAATTCTGTTTCTACTTTGTCATTATTAATTTGAATGACTGTAGTATCAAGGTGCAACATAACAAAACTAAAAAAGGTGAAGGGGGGTCTCAATACATATATAGCCAATGTGCAACTTGAATAGATTTACTGTCTACTGTCTAGCAGTATAAATTTACTGTCTTCTAAAAATAACAACATACAGCCTTAATTATATGTTATCTAGCTCTGCCTTAATCCTCCTAGGCAAGGAATTCACCAGAGTTGCACAGGTTGATGCTGGGATCCTCTTCCACTCTTCCATATTGACATCACGGAGCTGCTGGATGTTAGACACAGGATGACCCACAGTTGTTTTTGGGGTCGTTATTATGTTTGAAAACCGCCGTTTGCCCAGTTTCTGAATGGAGGGCATCATGTTCTGCTTTAGAATGTCACAGTACATGTTGGAATTCAGGTTTCCCTCAATGAACCGCAGCTCCCCAGCAGCCCCAATCAGCAGCATTAATGCAACCCCAGACATGATGCTACCACCACCATGCTTGACTGTATACAAGACACAATTTTCTTGATCAGTGCATTGCCAACTATGCTAGACACCATCTGAGCCAAACAAGTTAATCTTATTCTCATCAGACCACAGGACATGGTTCCAGTAATGCATGCTCTTGGACAGATTGTCTACAGAAAACTGTTTGAGGTATTTTTCTTTTTTTAAGCCAGCTTCTGCACCTGAGGCTCAGCACAAGGACACAACGTTGATAGACCCTTGCAAAGCCTGTTCCTAATGGAAACCGTCTTGGAAAACCTCTGTATGACCATGGCCACTGTACTGTAACTCAGTTTCAGGGTGTTACCAATCTTTTTATAGTCTAGGTCATCTTTGTGGAGAGCAATAATTCTCAAAGTTCTTTGCTATGAGGTACCATGTTAAACATTCAGTGGTCAGTATGAGAGAATTGGAACTGCTCTAAAACAAGATACACAAATTTGTATGATCCTGTCAAGCAGACAAAAACATGAACATGATGAATAAGATGTGGCTTTGCATGGTTAAACAATGTACAGCTGTTTTCAGGTGTACTTACTTTTGTTGCCAGCTATTTTGGCAATTATGGCTGTATGTTGAGTTATTTTTAGAGGACAGTAAATCTGTACTGCTACACAAGCTGCCCATTGACTATGCTAAAATATATCATTATAAGTTTCATTTCTACAGTATTGTTCCTTGTGAAGATACACTAAAATGGTTGCTGAAATGTGAGGGGTGTACTCACTTTTGTTAGATAATACATATATAAAGTATATATATGTAATATATATGTAATTATTATTATATATTTTTAAGGCTAAACATCAACTGTCAAACAGTAAGACAGATTTAAGGAGAAAAGTATGAAGAAAAGGAGCTGCTTATCATCTGTAAAGCATTATGGCATGGGTATGTGTGAGCTGATGGTATGTGTGTCTGACTTGATGAATGATTGTGAATAGCATCAGCAGACTAAATTAATCAAATCCTAGTAAATAATGTACCACCTTCAAACACAACAAAGTAATAAAGCACCTAAGGATGTTTTCAGGTCAGGAGCTTAATACGGGGAATGTTCCAGACAAGCCGACCACAAATCCTGAATCCCAAGCAGAAACTGAAAATGCTTGCATTACCGGAAAGAAAATTGCACAATATTATGGAAATATACCTAGTGTCTGGCAAGGTTTATGAGTCAGAGACTTAGGACTGTCATCAGCTGCAGAAGATTAGCTTCTAAGCACTAAAGGTGGCAATTTAATGTGAGTTATTGTACTTTGCTTCCTGTCCTTGCTAAAAATAATACAGTGGAACCCATTAGAGAAATTCTCTAATAAATAGATTCTAATTCCAATACTATTACAAACAAACCATAACAAACCATCAGGTGTTAACCATTGAAATTATGACTAAATGGTTTTTCATTTTGTCATTACTATCAAACCAAAGAAACTTTGCAGAAATTTTGCAGACATATGTTTGATTTGTGATGTCATAATCATGATTGGTCACTATAGATGTCTAGATACCATCACATTGCTAAAGATGTTCTATTGGTCCTTAATCATATCCAATAGGCTTAACACCCACCAAAGTAAGGGAAAAACCGAAAATAAAAACCATTAGAGAGCATTACAGTTTCAATTTAAACAAATACAGTTTCCATTATATAACCATCAAAACCATTAAACATTATCTGAGAATTAATTAATTGATTAATTAATTAATTGTTTGATATATCAATTAATTATTTAATTTATTTATATTTCAGTAGAACTGGACTGTGTAGAATAGTTGTGATTATACTATAGAGTCAATCTGTATATAAAAACCTGGTATTTCCCACCTAAGTCTTAATTTCATGTAACAATAAGAGAAAAACTAAACAGAAGCTGTGCTGTTGTGCAGTTACCTAATGACTGAACTCAGTATGTCAGTATTGTGGCAAAGTATATGCCGCACCTGCGGTTTATTGGTTAGCACATCTGGTTAAAATAAATCCCTGCAGCGAATCATTACAGTGGCCCATGCTGTCTCCTTTTGCCATTGACTCTCTAGCCCACACATTAATCTACTCTCACCTTTACTGTCAGTGGCTCTTCTTAAGCGAGTGGCGGACCTCCTCCTGCCTCCTGTAGAGAGACCTGTCAGTGTCACACCTCTCACCATTCTTCAAAATCTTGAACGGGATGTATATTGGCTTGGCTGTTCTTGTGGATCATGCTATTAATTAGAGTACTCAAACAGCACACACATTTATACACATGATTTACTTTTACCAGAGCTTAGAGCTACTTGTTCACAAAAAAGATGGATAGATAGATAGATAGATAGATAGATAGATAGATAGATAGATAGATAGATAGATAGATAGATAGATAGATAGATAGATAGAGTAGCTCACAAAAGTAAGTACACCTCACCTTTCTGCAACCATTTTAGTATATTTTTATCAAGGAACAATACTATAAAAATGAAACTTGTATAGCTGCACATTACTGTCCTCTGAAAATAACTCATAAAAAATAACATACAGCAATTATTGTCTAAATGTCATACAACAAAAGTGAGTACAACCTAAGTGTGTATGCATGCCATGCAAAACCACCTGTCTTATTTATGTTCATGTTTTTGTCTGCTTTACAGGACCACACAAATGTATGTATCTTGTATCAGACCAGTAAACATTTGGTGGAGTAAAATTCTCTCATACTGACCACTGGATGTTCAGCATGGCACCTCATGTCAAAAAACTATTTCAGAATTAGAATTGTTTCTCTCCACAAAGATGGTCTAAACTAAAAGAAGATCGGTAACACCCTGAAACTGAGTTACAGTACAGTGGCCAGGGTCATACAGAGGTTTTACAAGATGGGTTCCACTCGGAACAGGCCTCAAGGGTCCACCAAAGAAGTTGACGCTGGCTTCTAAAACAGATGCATGAGTGCTGCTAACATTGCTTTAGAGATTGCAGAAGTGGAAGGTTAGCTTGTCAGTGCTCAAACCATACGCTGCACACTGCAACAAGTCAGTTTACATGGCCATCGTCCCAGAAGGAATTTGCAACACCCTGGTGAGAAGTATCAAGACAATTTTGCCTTGCCTACAGTCAAGCGTGGTGGTGGTAGCATCATGGTCTAGGGCTGCATGAGTGCTGCTGATACTGGGCAGCATGTCCAACATGTACTGTGACATTCTGAAGCAGAACATGATGCCATCCCTTCAGAAACTGGGCCGAAAGGCAGGTTTCCAACATGAAAAGTACCCCAAACACACCTCCAAGATGCCTTGCTGAGTAAGCTGATGGTGAAGGTGATGGAGTGGCCAAGTCTGTCTTCATACCTGAACCCTACTGAGCACCTGTGGAAAATTCTCAATTAAAAGTTGGAGAATCGTCATGTGTCTAACATTCAGCAGCTCTGTGATGTCATTATGGAGGAGTGGGAGAAGATCCCAGCAACAACCTGTGCAGCTTTGTTGAATTCAATGCCCAGGAGGATTAAGGCAGAGCTAGAGAACAATGGTGCTCATACTAAACATTTACATTTTGGATACAGATTTAACATGTTCGCATAAGGTGTACTTACTTTTGTTGCCAAGTATTTAGACAATAATGGGTGTATGTTGAGGACAGTAAATATAATATTGTAATCTATACAAGGACTACTCTAAAGTAGATCCAATTTTAATTTCTATAGAATTGGTTCTTGAAAACATAATAAAATAGTTGCTAAAATGTGAGGGGTGTACTCCCTTTTGTGAGATACTGTAGATAGACAAATAATCGAAAAAAAAATTGTCTGGTTAATTGAGGAACTGTTTTTCATTTCCTGAATAAGCTTTCAGTCTGATTTTTGGTTTCACAATAAAATCCCTTTTCCACACCCACATTATTCCACACAATGTTGCAACGCCAATAAACAGTTCCTCATAAAATAGAGGCTTAGAATGTGCTCCTCTATAGCATGACTCTAAATATTGATTTTTGACAACTTTATTGTAAAGATTGTGAAAGGCGGGGAAGTCTTTTTCACTGAACCCACCTACAGTTCAACCCTTTTAAACTATTGCTAGGACAGTTAGCTGGGGTTAGCTAGGCAGGTAAGGGTTAAGGGCCTTGCTCAATGGCCCAGCAATGGCAGACAGTTGGGGTTGGGTATTGAACTTACAACCTTTTAGAGCAGAAGTTCAACGTATTAACCACTGAACTACCACTTCCCCTATTGGTGTACCTAATCTGTATACTGGCTTATACTGAGGCTTTGATAGCAATTGGTGGAATAGAGGCAATACATTTATTTTTATAAATCTAAATATTTAAAGTTAAACCTCCTTGACCCGCATCCTTATCCCACATCCTTAACCCGCATCTTTGTCAGTGCCCAAGGTTCCTTCATTCCAAAAGCTTCTGGATTTGCCTGATAAAAAGAGCAATTATTTGCTGTCAGCAACATAATATAATATAAGGATCGACTGGATCAGATCATTGCAACCAATATGTTATTTTGTATTTATTTAATTATTGATATTTTAATTATTTAATTATTCATTTTATTATTTCATATTTAATAGTTTGACAGTATTTAAAAAAAACTTGTGAACAGTGTGTGTGTGTGTGTGTGTGTGTGCGCAGCAATTATTGTTTCAACAAATAATTACATTTCATGAAGAAGTAGAAACAACACAAACCACAGAAACATCCTTGTAGTATGTATTGTCCAGATTGCCCCTTTAAGTAAGTAGTGCAGACCCCACTACTGGAGTCTCTATAGTGTCTTCTGTGATGTCATGGAAACAGTTAGTTTAGACCTGGAGAAAGTTTTGCTAATAGCACCACTGTTGGCCTCAGGGGCATTCACTAATTCTAGCAACAGATAGATATTTCTGTAAGTTCCCTTTCTAGCTTAAGATGAAAAGAAACCATTTTTAATCACTCTATCTTTTAGACTTTGGACTTCTTGTCAGAAGGTCATGAGTTCAAATCCTAGCACTAAGATGCCACTGCTGGGCGCTTGAGCAAAGCTCTTACCCCTCAACTGCCAGAATAAGTGAATTTGCCAGATATACAAAAATAATTATAGAGCTTTCCCTCTGACAAATTTCTAACAAAATCGTTAAGATACAGTAGGTGTGTAACTGTTGTGTCAATTACCTTAACAGTATATATCCATTTTAACAAAATAATACACTGCTCATGCTTATTTCCTAACTTGACCAGAAAATGGTGTATTGAGGTCCAGCTGACATTAATTGAAAGTGACAGAGGTTACTAAACATGCACCCTGTAGCTGTCCCTTCTTTCATTGTCTTTTTTTTCCTGCAGGACTTTAACCAAAAATTCCTCTCCCTGGCAGCTCAAAAAGCAATGAAGTCCACTGACTTGCTAAAAATGCTTTGACAAGAAAAATTTGCATCACACAGCCATGGCTGTCTCTTAGGGAAAAAACTTAAGGTTTCAGGAACTGCGATTCCTAGGAGAGGAGCGTTGTTCAGAGAGAAAGCCATGGAGAGTTTCCACATGCTGCTGTAGGGGAGCAGGAGGGCAGAGCGAAGGTCTGCAGGGCTTTAAATAACCAACAACCTAAATAATTCAAATAACAAGTTCTCTTATGCTGCTGGGCTTAAAACAAACTTTTGTGTGTGTGTGTGTGTGTGCGTGTGTGTGTGTGTGTGTGTTTGAGCTTTAGTTTGGGTGCACTTCTGTCATAGCAAATCAATCATCCCGTGTCTGTCTTTTTGCCCACAGCCAGTTAGATCTAATAAAGCAGCTAAATCACATCTGTCCCCTGATCTTGTATTGTTTCTCTTTCTCAATGTATTTCCTATATGCTTTTCTTCCACTATTTATCTTTGTTTACTTCATATCCTCACTGCTGTCAACTAAGATTTTTTTGTATTATTTTACAGATCAAAACATTTCTAATATATACTGTACATATAGGAATTTAGGAATCTTTGACCTCTTAACTAAGACTTTCTACTCATAAACCTGGACAGTCTCCTCAATCCCCGGGCTCTGCAAATGCCATTATATCAACATGGCCTCCCATAGTGGAAATTAACATAGAGAATAATGTGCCATCTTAAGCATAGCTAGCTGAATAGCTTGGTAATTACAATTCTTCCACAAAGCCGGGTAGTCAAAAGTAAAATAATTAATTATAATTCTAATTTATGATAAAAGTTCAGACATTCATGGTAAGCAATCAGTTGAATGTAGCATTACTAGTTTGCTGTATGTGGACAATTCAGACCAAAGGTCCTGATAAATGGTTCCTATCAAATGACTCATTGAAAAAAGTTTTTATTTTATTTTATTTTAAATGGCCTTAACAACAATTTACTGGTCAGGAAATGAGCAAAAATGACCATAGGGGAAACAAATAAAAATAAATAATAATAATAATAATTATTATATATATATATATATATATATATATATATATATATATATATATATATATATATATATATATATATATATATATACAGTGGAACCTCGAGTTACGAGCGCCCCTGGATACGTAAAATTCAGGTTAAGAGTCGCAATTCGAAATTTTTTAGGATACGAGCGTTGCGCACGGAAAAATCGCAGGAAGGTTAGTTTTTTTACGTATCGCCAGGTGCTCTCGCTGCGCTCTCGTGCAGCACATACACATCCGCTCGTCACTCTAACAGTGTGGAATTACTGAACTTTAAATACTGCACGTATTCCTATCACCATGCCGCCAACAAAGAAGCCTGATGCAGAAGGTGGAAAGAAGAAAAAAGCCATCACTGTGGAAATGAAGAAGGAGATAATCAAGAAACACCGCGATGGCATGCATGTTGTTGATATAGCAAGCCATTATAACAGGTCAACATCCACTTTTTGGTTGTCCAGAACGAATTACCGAAGTTTCTATTCATTCTTATGGGAAAATTTGTATCGGGATACGAGCTTTTCAGGTTAAGAGTAAAGTGATGGAACCAATTAAACTCGTAACCCGAGGTTCCACTGTATATATATATATATATATATATATATATATATATATATATATATATATATATATATATATATATATATATATATATGTTACCTTTATTAATGGCACCTGTTTCCTTATCAGTATAAAAAGTATAAAAAAAAGTATAAAAGACACCTGTCCACAACCTCAAACAGTCAGACTCCAAACTCCACTATGGCCAAGACCATAGAGCTGTCAAAATTTTAGACCTGCACCAGGCTGGGAAGACTGAATCTGCAATAGGTAAGCAGCTTGGTGTGAAGAAATTAAATGTTGGAGCAATTAATAGAAAATGGAAGACATACAAGACCACTGATAATCTCCCTCGATCTGGGGCTCGACTCAAGACCACACAGAGGGACCTAGTGAATGACCTGCAGAGAGATGGGACCAAAGTAACAAAGGCTACCATCAGTAACACACTACACCGCCAGGGACTCAAATCCTGCAGTGCCAGATGTGTCCCCCTGCTTAAGCCAGTACATGTCCGGGCCCGTCTGAAGTTTGCTAGACAGCATTTGGATGATCCAGAAGAGGATTGGGAGAATGTCATATGGTCAGATGAAACCAAAATAGAACTTCTTGGTAAAAACTCAACTTGTCGTGTTTGGAGGAGAAAGAATGCTGAGTTGCATCCAAAGAACACCATACCTACTGTGAAGCATGTGGGTGGAAACATTATGCTTTGGGGCTGTTTTTCTGCAAAGGGACCAGGACGACTGATGCGTGTAAAGGAAAGAGTGAATGGGTCCATGTATCGTGAGATTTTGAGTGAAAACTGGAGGGAGTTGAAAATCCGTGTTGTCCAGCGACAGCCCCAAAACATCACTGCTCTAGAGGAGATCTGCATGGAGGAATGGGCCAAACTACCAGCAACAGTGTATAAAAACCTTGTGGAGACTTACAGATCTCTGTCATTGCCAACAAAGGGTATATAACAAAGTATTAAGATTAACTTTTTTTATTGACTAAATACTTATTTGCCACCATAATTTGTAAAAAAAAAAAAAAATATTTAAAAATCAGACAATGTGATTTTCTGGATTTTGTTTTCTCATTTTGTCTCTCATAGTTGAAGTGTACCTATGATGAATATTACAGGCCTCACTCATCTTTTTAAGTGTTAGAACTTGCACAATTGGTGGCTGACTAAATACTTTTATATAGTGTGTATATATATATATATATATATATATATATAATGTTATATCAACAGCTATTTACAGATAGAACAGTCATTGTTGTTCCATTCAGTGATGATGGGCATAAAACAGTTGTTGAGTAGAACCTATAGAGGTGCTGAATTTAACAACAAACAAATTTATCAATTGATTTTGTGCACCAAAAAACTATATAAGTAAATTTCCCTCTTTCAGCCTTTTTCCATAAAGAGTTTACTGCAGCATGAGTATATGAGTAAATGGTGGCACTGGACTTCTCAGAAGTGTATTTGTTTTATTCTTGCTCATTTTCTGGTTAAAGATCTATTGTCAAGACCATTGGAAGCTTAATATTTTCCTAAGTCGAGCTCTGCCCTGGGGTCTATATTTGCAACATATAACAGATGTTGCTCATCCAGAGAGACTTACAGAGGCGCATTATAGTATCCATCAAAAATATATGCCCATGATGGTGTAAATAGGTCAGGGCTTATACTCGAACACTACCCAGCTAAATCCTATTTAAAAAGAGTTAAACAACAAAATTCTGTGTTTTTTTTATTATTAAAACAGTACTTATCTATGTGCTTAGCAAGGATGTAAGTCTTCACTTTTTTAGATGTCAAGTTATGTCTTGTTCCTGGAATCTTGCAAAAAGTGTTTCTTTCATGCTAATCTTCCAAACAATTGGTTTTGTTGAGGTGGCCTTTAGAGTGTATTTCAAAACCTTAAAGCTGAATTAATACTTTAATAGAGATCTTCGAGGTCCTTCTTTCCCTGAAGCAGTATGCTCACGTGCCCTGTTTCTGGCAAAACTATTCCAGACTTTTTTATATCATGACCTTGATGAGGTCTATTTTTAAATCCATAACCACAACAACAATGTCTAGGTTTTTTCTTTTTTTTTTTTTTCTTTTCACATGCTAATCCAAACCACAATCATATTTAACCTTTACACATCCTTAAATTCTTTTGAAAGTGCAAGACCACTTTTGTAGCTGACTCTACTCCAGGTTATCTTTCGATTCTTTTCTCAAACCGAACCACTTTCCTTCTCTTGCAAATCTTCAATTTTCTTCTCATCTTTCACCTTTTCCTATTCCACTCAACATATCTGTTTTCCCGCTGTCCTGGTGGCATACTGCCATAGTCTACGTTTCTGTCCAAATGTTTTGCAATTGTAGACTTCTCCTGCCGTTTCTCTGGACTGCAATGCTATAATGTCAAAACACTGAGGATGCAGGTTGCACGATCCAAGGTTCTGGCTGATGAAAAAAACAGAGTGTAGATTTCATGGCAGGCTTTAGTTTGAAAGATTAGATTTCAATAATGCTAAAGAATCGAATGAAAGTATGTGAGAGGAAACGGAGTGTGTAGTGCTGAAAAAAGAGAACTTGAGATTGCAGAGAGAGAGAAGGCAGGGGGGGAGTAAAGGTGTGTACAATGTGAGTCTATTAATAGAGCAATGTGATGTAAGCTGGGGCTCCTGTCGCGCTGGGTGGAATCAGCCGTCTGCTGTGGCACAGGAAAGGACAACAGCACAGTCCTTGTCTACAGGAACCTGGCTCAGTGTGCCTCTGAGTGCATGTGTATCTGTGTGTGTGTGTGTGTGTGTGTGTGTGTGTGTGTGTGTGTGTTTCAGGCTTTAGATCAGGCTTCGCTTGCTTGCCTACATAGTTTTTTTGCATGGCTGTTTTAACATTGATTTCCATTGTTCTGTTTTCCTTTTTGTCTCATAGACAAGGTTGGGCTAGACAGGTACAGCACCTGCTGTTGTGTCATTTTCTATTTTAATACACACAGGCACTTGCAGACACACTTTGTAGCTAACAAATCCAAACTATTTGCTCCACTGTAACAAATGAATGTGCCATGCTGAAATTAACAACATGCTCACACTTAATACTGACCGAGCGTAACCAATCGCTTTAAATGCATTACTTTGGCAGAGTGTATTGTATAATCATTGCACTGGTTTGCAAATGGTTGCAAAACTCGCTCTCAAATTGATATGTGCCTTAAATATCAATCATCATTTGGAGCCCCGATTCAGCCCATCCACACTGAAGTGTGTGTAAGTGTGTATGTGTGTCAGTTCATTATTCACATCCAGCCATGAATTTTGAGTAAATAATTTAGAAGGCATTTTCATTAGATGACTAAGTGCAAAGGACACGTCAAAGCTCGCAGATGTTTGTACAAATTATTCTTTTATTTAGTTTTTTTTTTTTTAATGATTTTTTTATCATAGAACATAATAAGAGCTCAGCTCCGTAGCTCCACCCACCCCACACACCCACACACACAGAGGGGTGGGGGGCAGACAAGAAAAAACATATCAACCCATTAAATCACAGTCCGCTCGGCCAAAAAACAGGAGAGGCAGAAAAAAAGAAAGGAAACGCTTAACTTTTAGGGCATCTGGGCAGAGCTTATAGACACCTCAATCTTGTACCCCACTCCTGAACACATGCACACACAAACACACATATAAACATAAACACATATAGATTTTAGTCAGCGTTATGAATGACAGCAGAGCAGTTGGTCTTAGTTATAAGGCATGAGTGTGACTTTTCACTTCTATGACATTTTTCCTCTCACATTATATGACAGCCGTTCAATAGTTTCTTTTTTTGTGTGGAATGTTTGAAGATATAAAACGCTGGAATGAGTACGGAGTGGTGTAAGAGTAGTGAGGTGTCCAGACAGCATCTTCAACCCAGAACTTAGCTGACATTCTGTAAAAACATTGCACACACTCATGCGCACACACACACCCACATACACTTACTCACTTACAGAGACAGCTCTATATCTAAACACAACTAAACATAGCCAGACACTGGGATGTGGGAGGATTTTTTTTTTCAGATCAGAGAAAGGAAAGATGGCCCGGATTTAAATTTAAAACTTTATAAGCATGTGATGTTGACATAAGGCCAGCAGCTAACCATTTCCTACCCCTGATCAAAGGTGGGTTATTTTCTTTCTTTCTTTAACATTGTGTGACAAGTGTGTTTGACATTTCCGTTTTGTCTTGCCACTGTATTATGTTTGTTTTTTTCCTATGGATATTTATGGGTTCATTTCAATAAACAGGAAGACAGAAGTCGGAAGAGAAACACCAACTTGTGCTGCACTTCTTTCACATCTAAACATCTAACACACGATTCAACAAAGACACAAAAGCTTCTATAGCGCTACCACAGACTAGCCGACGGATTAAGTTTTCAGACGAATGGACGTCACGCAAACAAACTCCCACAATTCCTCTCTGCGTTACCGTGCACTCTCCTGGGGCCTGAACCTCGCTGTGTTCATCAACAAACGAACAACTAACAAATAAACAACCCATACAAAGTATTAACAGGAAACAACATAGACTTTTTAAGATGCCACATGGTAATTTATAAAAATAATAACAATCAAACAAATAAAGAAAAAATAACAATTAAGAAACCATGGCATCGCAAGAATCTCCAGAAAGCATGATCTCAGTAAATTTCTTTAGAATGGTTCTACACGGCTGACTTGATTAACTCTACCAATTATATATATATATATATATATATATATATATATATATATATATATATATATATATAGTATGCAGCTAAAATCTATACAGTACTCATTTTTTATATATTTATACTTTTTTACACTATACAAAGTTTGGCAAAAAATAAAAGATACAGTAATAAATCCATTAAGATTGTACACATATTGAGTGCTGACACATTGAGCACTCTTCATTGAAAGCCGGCTTGGTTTGAGACAAAACTCAGAGAGAGCACAAGAGAAGGAGAGAGATGATCAATCTGATGCTTCCCAGAATAATGAACTAATATTCACCGTATTATAAAAATCTTTTTTTTTTTCAGTCTAAGGAAAAAGCATTTGTGTTACTTTATAGTCGTTCCCAGACTATAATCACTTGAACTACATCAGAACTTTTTTCTGTTGTGGAACCAAAGTGATGGAATGAACTTTCTCAAAATGTCTTCTTCCCATTTTCCAAGATGTCTTCTTCAAACGATGGGTGAAGACCTACATCTTCCTGAAACATTTGAACTAGCACAAATTTTCCCTGTTTATTATGTATTCAAAAAAGGGTGCTATAATTCTGCCCTACAAAGTTTCAGAGTGCAGAAATGCAAGTTGGCTTTGAAATGACAAAAGCAAGCGAAGTCACCAGTAGTCTGGAGTTTATTTGATGGAGATTATTTTGGAATCCAAATTTGCACTGGTATTTGCTATCGGTTGTTATTTTCTGAAAATATAATAATCACAAACAATGATGTAGAGAAAAGAGTAATGTATAGACGTGTGACACTGGTTTGCGCAAATTATATTCATACTGAGCTACATCATATGCCAAACAGAAGGGGTTTAATGTACATACACTATATGTGTATGTATCACTATGTAAGGGTGGGTGTGTGTGTGTCAGCCTACAAATTATCTCCAAACAAACACCTGCCGGAGCAAATATAAAGATGTGACATTTAATACTCACAATAATGTCATTAATGCTGTTCCACTTAAATAGAGGAATGAGGGGTAATTTAAAGGTGTTTAATTCAATTACATTTCATGCGTTCCACCACAGATCGTGCCTCTCTTGCTCTCGCATCTCTGCTCGGTCGTTTCCCCACCAAACACTTCCTTCAATGAAAATACAGAGGACATCAAATGCCCTTATTCAAGAAGGGTGTATTATCATCATTATTATCATGTTTCTAAACCACCAATCATATATATTGTTATTACAAGTGAAAAATTATAACATCTTTACAACCACAGAGTTCGTCATTTGTCAGCTATTTACAGGAAGAAAAAAAAAGTACAATTCAAAACGTAATATCTGGGACTTTATTATGCCCCGCTTTTTCCAGTTACTTTTATAAAGGAACAAACTCAACGTTAGAACACCTAATCTATCACACGTACACGATTATACACAGATCGACAGTAATGTAAACTGAAAAGGAAAAGAAAAAAACAGCAATTATTACTTTTTGTAGTCAGTTACGTTAAGAATAATGTGCACAGAAACCCTGACTGGGAGTGGCCAAGCCGGTACAAGGACCAGCGCTATAAACAATCAAAAGGAGAGCAGATGGAGGCTGGGACCAGAACAACACACACTGAGAAAGCCAGAGTGAGAGAAAGAAAGTAAGAGAGCAAGAAAGAGATAGAAAAAGGAAAAGATTAAGAATGATTAGTTCCTCTGAACACCTGACAGAGCAAGCTTCCTGGCTGACTGAAGCCCTCCCACCAATGCACTCTATTAACCTGTCTCTCAAGCGACACTGGATTACTGGGCTGATCTCCAGAGACACCAAGCTGCAAGATGAGCCGTGTCCAGTGGAAGCAAACGATTGATAAGTGCTATAAACTGATAAAAAAAATATATATATATATAATGGATTGTTTGTATCTGATGCTAGTCGCTGTGTGTGTGTGTGTGTGTGTGTGTGTGTGTGTGTGTGTGTGTGTGTGTGTGTGTCCCTTTTGCACAATAATCTCCAAATCATACCCCAAACTGTGCTGACCTTTACTTCTAATAAAGCTCGAACTACATGACCACAACCAGGCCAGAAGAGAGAAGGAAAAAGTGGAGACCGGTCTGAATGAATAAACATGTGGGCCATATGGAGAAAGGGATTTATCTCTTCTCAAGTGTATGCCTTTCTCTAACTCCTTATCATGACCTGAATTTGATGCCTTGACAGCTTTTCCACAGTCAGCAGAGCAGGAAGGGCTGGAACACTGAAACATGTTTAAATTGATATGCTTAACATTTTCCATGTAATAAAAGGGTCTCAATTTTTTTGCTTTTTTTATCAACAGATTAGGGACATTTGCAGCTTGAAATTTGCAAACGTCTATAAATAGGCTAAATGATCTTGTATTGGTTATATAGTAATATATAATATATAAGTTTCACTTCCCATCATTCAAGATATTACTTTATCATAACTAAGATTCTGCATTGTATTACACTTGAAAAAAAAAAATATTGAAATCTATCCGTCTTTGTTTCCCTGACACAAAGACAGATTTTGTTCATGCTTGGTAGTACAAATGAAGAAAAATAAGAGAGTACCATCGACTTGATATGATGTACTACATGGACAAAAGTATTGGGACACCACTCTTATCCAGCCATATGTGACCCTTCCACAATATTTAAGGAGGGAAATTGTATTTTTGTGTTTTCTAATTGTATTTGTTTATATTAATGTGAACATCTCCTCAACAAAATAAACTTGTAACAAATAATAGCAAGATTCTGAAGTTTGGATAGTAGTGCAAAGTCGAGCCTACTCCGTATCACCAAGCAGCTCAATATGATGCAATCGAGTGAAATGTAGAGAAACTGCCTCACAACTCAGATGGTCTCTGTCTAACTTCTCTCATCTTGTCTCGTCTTGTCTCGTCTGTTCTGTTCATCTCGAGCTCTGCGTCCTGTCTGCACAACACTTGCAAACACAAATCGCAAGACTAAAATCAAATTAATCAGGAACACCGTAATAAGAACACATCTTTCTTTAAAAAAATATAATCATGGTGTTTGTGCGAGGGTGTACTATATTAGCTTGGATTGCCATCCTGCCTTCGAACCAGAAGCCTCATATAGAGAGCGTAAAGCATTGTGACACCTTTTGTACTCTGTCACAATCGCCTCATTTACACAACACCTACACACAAACACACACACACACACAAAACATTATACTACATTTTTTTTGTACAGAAATCTAAAGAAGGCTTGGCAGTAACATTTATTTAGTAAAGATCTAGAGCTCAATACAGGCAGTATTGAATGAGGTTGCACATATCGGTACACAGGCAGTGTTTAATGAGCACACTAAGTGGCAGTGTTTATTTACCTATAGTACACATACAACCAAGCAGATCCGGGCAGTGTTTACACAATTTAACACCGTGAAAAAAAATCGAAGTGAAAAGTGAAAACAACAATACAATATCTGAAATACGAACTCTGTATTCTGCTCTAGACAGGAAGCTTCTTTGCTTCTAAATCCTTTTATTATTATTAATGTAAAACAAGGAACAATGCTTATACCAAGTGAAGCTTTTACTCATTCACTAATTGTTCACAAAGCAAAAGCAACAAAGGGTGGAGCTCCCATTAAGCCACAAAAGCAAGCACTCAATGTGGAGCACTCCATAGATATGGATTGCCATTAAGTGTGAATTGGTGTAATGGTGGATTGATTAGAGCTCAGGTTTCTTCCCCAAGAATACTGAATGATCGGAAAAGCAGCATGAACTCACGAGTGCTATCCTGACTACCCAACAACCCCTCAGAGACCCACATACATGGAAAAACTTATTCACACATTTCCTCACACATCAACACAACAACAGCCTGATTGAGGATCTTGATACGAGTAATCCAATGCGCACCACAAAATTAAACTTAGCATAGCAATTATAACGCCTCATAATAAATATGGGTACATATTTAAACAATCGTGCACTAATACCTAAATTAAGGCTTACTGAAGTAGTGTGAATAACGACTGCATTCATAAACATGTTAGAAGATATATGTATTAAATGTGTTTGCTGAATACAAAATGTAGCACTAGATGACATTTTAAAGGGCAGTGGCTCAAACTAAAACTGTTAATGATTTAATGCATTAAACATAGCAAAGCAATCTAAAATTCAAGTATCCTGGGCCCTTGACACAAAAAGCATTTACTAGTACTGTTCAAGGGCTTGAAACAAATGGTTATAGAGATCCATATCTGAGATGAAATGATTTATTCTGATTATTATTGTGCCTTTTTACATTCAAAAAGGACGATTGTATATTACAAAAGCCATCCAATGATATTTGTGTAGGCAGCTGCATATTCTAAATGATATATGAAATTTAAAATTATGCAAATTTTATTCATATGCTTTTTTATGGAGGATGTGCGATTGAAAGAAGAAGGCATGCGTGAATATGATCAAAAATGCTGCCATCCTCTCTGGGCCAAAGCTCATTTAAAATAGACTGAAGCAAAGTAGAAAACTGTTCTGTAGTTAGACGAATATAAATTTTTTTATTTCTTTTTGGAATCCATGGACACCACATCCTCCAGACTAAAGAGTATTCGGGTGCTGTTCAGTGATGTTAAACATTGCCCAAACGCAACTTTTTTGACATCTGTTGCAGTCATCAAATTCAAATTCAACTTGTTTTTTCTTAAAATAGTATATAATCTCAGTTTATACATTTGCTGTTTATTATTTGACTGTTTATTATATTGAATACTGTAGATTACGGATTTATGAAATTTGCAAATCATTGCATTTTGATTTTATTTACTTTTTACACAGTGTCCCAACTTTTTGGGAATTGGGGTTGTATATTATATTATACACGTAATCATAATACATATAACACATACAATATTTATGCATGAATTCACAAGACAAATGTTTTAGCAATAGCTAACTCTTCATTAGATTGGGTTAGCACATACCGTAACTCATCACTAGTTTATATTTAAATAAGAATTCATCCAGGTGTGAGTGCATGATTATTCATGTCTTGTCCAAATATGCCTTGTGGTCCTAGATCTCTGTTATTCAGAATAACTAAATTTACAATTGTTATCGTAAGGCACATTATTCAGTAACTGGAATAAATCGTTCGGTGATTACAATCAAATTCTCACCAACAAATCAGAGATTAAGTTAAATATTTTCCAGGTCAGTGTGTGATATAACTTCACCCCGACTATATTCACAAGATGCACCAAATTCCAAAACATCCTTTTTATCCCTTTTGATTTTTCTGCACAGTTGCTAGTTTTAGCTGTCTTTTAACGCTCCCTTGAGTAGAAACAGGGTTTTCATTTATCAATCTATTCCAGACTGCTGAGCTCTTACATCAAGATTTCTTTAATCCTGCTGGGGCTCAGAAAATGACCAAGCTAACTCTGATGTTACAGTTTGACTAAGCGCCCTAGTACACAAAAGCAACATCAATCTAGTTTTAAATTGTGAGAATATAGACTGAGAGCCTTAATTGTACTGCTATTGTAACAGTGTATACTCTGTTTTTCAAAATAAAGCACGGACATGAATCCAGTATTTAGACAAGGTCCTAATATGTTGGTGTCTTTATGTGTATGAGTTTGTTTTTAAATGTATTTTTACTTAAACTTTGTGATTTATTAAAACTATTTACAGTTTTGTTATTGCTTATCACTCCAAACTAAATTGAATATAATTTCTTCACTCTTTTCTTATTTATTACTAGCAGCTTATTCAATATTGCTGTTTAAATGATCACGTCTGTACATTCAGCTACTATTCCCAATCAGAATATCCTGTAATATGTGAAAAATAAAAGAAATTATTCAAAATAGATTAAGTTATGACTGTTTTTTAGCAGATATAGATCTACCAAAATGTTTGTGGTAGGTCAGTTGACTTTTTTTATATCATTTAGTTTAAAGCCTGATGCTAGCATGTGTCCCAACAAAGATGTGATTCTACATACAGGTTTCTATAAAGCTGCTCTAAAGGCAACGTTTTGGTTTCATTGCACCCAGTGAAAAAAAGGTGCTGAATAAATATAATTACAAAAAACATATTTCAATTCTTCAGAACAAAAAGGCACAACCGCTTACCGTCATGCACCAACTTGTCTATCCAACACCTTAGTAACTTTTCATTTGTATAACTAAATTTAGGAAGTGGTGTCAGTAACTGCTATTTTTAGTGAGAAAAAGCCAGCTTTGGATTTTAGTATTAGAACCATCTAGAGATGTACCAGCGCCAGCTGGATCCCACTTCATGAACATTTTAGACATTGGACTCTGAGGATAAACAACCTCTTAATCAATTTTAAAAAAATAACATTCTACATTTTTTGTTTCTCCGTCATTGAACATTTAAAGGCTCTGGCATGGAGGAGTCGGTGTCAAATCTAAAATAAACTTGAGCTAATTTATTGCATAGGAGCACCTGGTTTCACAACTCCAACCGACTGTATAAGACTGTAAAAAGGACATTACTCATAATCACACAATCCGGTGCTCATGATATTTCACACTCTCCAGTGTTTGTACTGTTTTTATGATTTATAATCACACTCTTGGTGTCACCAAAATGATGGTGGGTTCCACTTTTGAGTCTGGTTCCACTCATGGTTTCTTCCTCATTCCATCTAAGGGAGTTTATCCTTGCTACAATCACCTCATGCTTGCTCATCTGGGATAAATGAACATAGTTGTTTTTTTTTTTCAAAAAATGTTGTTCTATAATTACATTCTGTAAAGCTGCTTTAAGACAATGTCCATTGTGAAAAGTGCTTAAAATAAATGATCAAAAATAATTTAATACAATTTAAGTCTATTTCTAAGGTGAACACAAATGTTCTTAAACCTTTTGCATCCAGGTACACCTTTAGGTTTAATATGCTGGTAAAATAATAATAACAATAATAATAATAATAATAAAAATGTCCTAGTTATTGAAACTAAAGAGCAAAAATTTCTGATCACAGAACACATTAGGTCCAAGTTATGTAAGTTTTTGAGCTGCTGAGACTTTGATTAAGTCTTCTTGTGACCAGGCTATTTGTCATAAAGGCGAATATTTTGAAAGAAAATCAATAATAATTTAATTTAATAATGGTGTGCTTTGATTTAGATCTAACTAACACACTCTCTCAGCCTAAATAAGATGTGGCATATTTAAAACATACAAAACAAGCATCTAACAGTGAAATCCATGTTTTGAAGGCCTTAATGTAAGCAATGGCTCAATGGATAGAAATGAGGACTGTCTTACAGCAGACTAGAGAGACTTTGAGTGTATGAGTGAGAGAAAGAGAGAAAAAGAGAGAGAGATAGACAGAGGGACATAGGGAAAGAATGATCACTCATTTGTCAGTGCTGTACTGTCTGGCTTAGCCTCCATGTATTGCTACAACCATCTTGAGTTACCTCCCCCTTAAAATACAGAAATAAAGCATTACTGTTAAACATTTATTATTATATTTATTGTCATTATTACACTGCCATATACTGCAGGTTAACTTCATTTCTCAAAAAGACAGAAAGAGAAAATAGGATAACCTTGCATATCGGCTGCTATTTCACATCAATGATATCACACACACCCACCCACCCATACACACCCACCCACCCACCCACCCATACACACACACCCACATACACACACATCGAGTCAGGTAAAGGCAGTACTAGGGCAAAAAAATTTTTATCTCAAAGTTTCCTGCAGAGACGTATCCCCGTCGGCATGTAAAGAAAAAAATATATAAAAGAAAAACCACAGGAACAGAGCAGACTGCATTACAGACGCTCTGACAGGGCTCACAGCCCACTTCTTACTTCTCACAGCAAGTTTGGAAGAACATTTTGTTTTAATTCAATTGTCTATTTTTATGGCAAAGATGACTATCTTTTTTCTTTCCTTCTAAATGACTGTATATTTCTTTATAAATGTTCCAGAACACCTGGAAGAGTCGACCTCGAAAGTTAGTGGTCCTTACTTCAGTTCACCAAGGTTAATAGGTTTTTTTTTAGCTACAACACGTCACCTACGGCGCCCCCGACGAAAAAGTGTCCCAGAATAGAGGAAAATTTTTCACTACCATTGTTTTGGTGATAAGGAGATCATGAAACAAAAAAGCCAGGGAGAAAGACAAAGCAGGTCACATTGAAAGGTAAGTAAAAAAGAGGAAAGGTGCAGGAGAATGTAATATGCAAATAAAGGGCATGGTAAAAGGAATGGTGAGTAGTGATGATAAAAAAATATATAAAGAAATGCTATTATGTTTATCTGACTATCTGCCATTTACCCCTTGTGGATTCAATTAGCTTGAATTTCCTTCTGTGTGTAACACTGAATAAGCACAAAAGATGGCCAGGGGTGGACAGGAACGAAAATTGGCAGGGAATTTGTTTATGAAGTGCCAACAATTGTCTAAAAATAATATTACTGACTGAGCATCAACCAAGCTATATTAGATTCAAAGTGTAATGCCACATAATAGAAAAATTAGCTATGAAAACATAAAAGGTTGCATAAAAATGCCAATTAAAAATGAATTTTCGAATATAATATAACAATTCAGAAACATAACACTCCTGCACACTTTCTTCTTTGTTGGACAAAGCAATGGCTTCCTCCTCCTTTGTTTTTCTTAAGTACCACCTTCTGTAACAAATCTATTTAGTTTATTCTTTTGTATATTGCATTCATTTCTACAATAAAATATTGGCTTTACTGACATTTCATGAAGTTGAAAGAGTTACAAATAGAGCCCAGCTTTCTAATAATAAGCATGGTTGTTTACTGTAGTTTTACAGGACCATCGCACCCTGACTAATTTTGCTAGCTAGTCATATTCTGTTAGCAAACATTCCCTTTAAGTAGCTTAGAGAATGTTCTGAGGTAAAAAATAAATAAATAAATAAATGAAGGGCTGGCCCACACAACGGAAAATGAAGCAGCCCACTGGGAAAAGTCTCACTCCCCGATGGTCAGTCCGCCGCTGAAGACAGCTAATAAATGAGCTCTCAAGAATGGCGCTCACCTGGATTTAATGAGAGAGTAAAGACTGGCCAAGAAAGAACAGGAAAGAGAACGGAAATGATAAAGAGGCCATAATAGAAAAATGAGCAAAACCAATGAGAAGTGGGAAGCGGACAGATGTGATTGACCTCTAGGGAAATTTGTTAATAAAATGTTTTATATTTTATACTATAAATGAACTTAAAGTGTACTGAGAGGGAATACTGGTAACACATCACATTAAAGTTTGCATATAGCAGAGTTTTCAAATGGCTTCCTTTAATTTTGTTCTTTTTTTTTTTATTAATGAAGAATGTCAAGAATTAATATTTGCCTACGGTTATAAAAAGGGGGAGCTACTTTATCTAATTTAATGATTATGATCGCTTTATATGCAGACCCTAACCAAACATGTTACCAAAATTACAGCAGAGAACAAACAGGGCTGCAAGAAAAGATAAGTGTGTGTGAAAAAACTAATAAAATTAAGAGAAAAAGCATAAAGGTAGATAAGGAAAAGGGAAAAAAAGACCGGGGGCCACACAAGGGCAGAGGCTAATAGTTATAAGGTTTGAGAGTGGATGGCTAAAAGTACCCGTGTTTTGCAGCCAGGCATCAAGTCAGTCTTGTGCATAAAGATGGGGTATGGGCTCAAGGGTCAAAGGTTAGAGATTATAGGGTCAGGACAGGTGGGACCAGGTTATCAGGCTTTGAGGGCGTGCCACTGTGCCACGTTGGTGCGTGGCCTGCTCAGCATGTCTTTCCAATGCTTCACTTCTGCTGGACCGCTCTTCCATGACAGATAGATCTGACCCAGGAAAAAAAAAAAAACACACGCACATAATTTTGTAAATTCGCTTGTGGATTTCTCTGCCAATTTTACATTCTAAGGATGGAACACACCAAGATTTGCATTGTGTATTCTGTTACAATTTTACGCAAACATTTTAACAGAGAAATAACTGTTACAGAGCACTAATTGCAAAAGTCAGTAGCTCTCCACAGCAGCAGGTGGCAGTAGCCTGTATTAGATATCAAGATTGAAGGTTTTATTTATATACAGAACACCACTTGCAGTGAAATGTAAACCTAAATGGCTGCTTAGAAAATTGTGCATTAAATATAAGATTTTATAAATAAAAAGACAGAAAGGGTAGTAGGAGCAGTTATGACGACACTTTATACTTTACATTTGTATTTATTATATTTTTATATATTTATATTTGGACAGTCATAAAAAGTATTTCACTGCATGTCATTCTCTGTATTAATGTGTGTGGAAAAAATAAATATTTGAATATAAAATAAAGAAATATATGAAATTAAGATAAAGTGGTAGTAAAAAATACTGTATAATAATATATAAAAATAATAATATTCATCAACCAATTTACTTTGAAATTAAACTAAATGGCAAAATTGTATGCAACCTACTGGCATAAGTATCAATATCTGGATATAGTGGTCTGAGACTCGAGCTCTCCATAATTCTGGGAAATATTTAGCAATATGCTTAATGTGAAAAGCGAGAGGGTGCAGTGCGAAGACAATATGGCCACTTGTTTGACATTGAACATTAAATTACTGAGGCTGCAGTTAATCACTCAACCTGAGCCCACCTACTAACTGGCCCTGGCCATTTAGAAAATTTGAAAATCTAAAAGTGTATTGAATTTCTTCATTAAGCATGTAGAAATTGATTTATCTGTTCATATGTTTTATGACCAAGGTTGCCAGATGTTGTGGCAAAAGCAAACCAATAAAAAAAGATTTTTCTGAGTAATTTCTTTTCATCCCGGACTAAATTGTCTTCAATTATTACTGATATTTTAATGAATAAATATCTAAGGAATGCAGCATGAATGCAAATATATTTTTATAGTACTATGTACTCTTACAGAAGTACTTTAAAAGCTTTATCACTAAATACATCCTGATACTGGACCACAGACTAAGAACTCCATATAGTACTATCCTTATCTGCCTGCTTCAAAATATTAATGTGTGTTTAAAATGCCAAAAACAAAACAGAACCCCTCTACCTCAAAGCACTGTACCACAGTTTTTTGCTCATTTTACATATTGTTTTACTAGTTGGACACAAGCAAGCACAACAGTTTTAAAATCAATCTCTTTACAAACAGATGCTTAACATATTTAAACAGAGGTCTAATAGTTATCATTACTGCAACATAGTTCAAAAACATCATTTATTAAGTTCTGACAATATAAAACATTTGGTTGATGTTAGCTTGATTTTTAAGATTTTTAATGGTTATGTTAGCAAATCATGTGTAAAAAAATTTTTTTTACACTGCCATTCTTATTATTAGTCCTGTTATTTTATGTTTATGCGTGATAACTTATTGTGTTTTAATTTTTAGGTGGCCTTTTTAAAATCTTCAAGTGGCAACAGATGAAAATTAGCCATTCAGTCTAACTCTCGATGTAGCCGCAAATTTCCAAAAAGTCGGAAGGTAAACAAACAGCAGGCGGAAATGACACAAGTCGAAGCGTCTTATGTTTTGTTCATGCGAAATACATGGACATAATCGCTTTAGCAAACTTTTGGAAAATGATTAAAAATGATAGTTGAAAAGTGTTTTTGGACGAAAACATTGTTTTCAAATTCATCAGGCTTAGTGTGGACGTAGCCTGAGTCTCTAGCCATCTTCTAAAGCTGTCTAAAGACCTACTATCTTCATCAGTACTTCAGATTGCACTTCTACTATAATACAATTTAAATATTACAAGTTAATATACTTTTATATAAAGAAACTTGCATTTCAAACTATATTCTCTCTCAACAGAGATTCAGGCTGATGGCATTCTTATTCTGTGTATCAGTGAACTAATATCAAAGTACATTTATTAATTTATTTTACAAGATAAACACTAATTTAAGTACAATCGCTGCCAGTTTTAAAAGTACCTTGCCGATGACATCGTTACGGCTCAGCCGGTCCTTATCCATGACGGTGATGATGATGGTGGTTTCTCGGAGCACGTGTGCAGGGATGTCGAAGGGGAAGGACTCATTAAAGATGGGATTCAAGCAGCGCTTAATAGTAACCGTCTTTTTCTTCTCCACGCGCTTGTCTTTGTGCATCAGCCACACCTTCACATAGGGATCTGCAGATGATCAGTGAATAAAAAAGTGCTCTGAATCTTCATAAGAATATAAAGCACACATCCCGTGCACATGTGGAGCTTCTGCTACAAATATGGTTTTGTTTTTTGTGATTATTAGATTTCCACTTTCCTTATGAACAGGTAAAGTTTTCTAAAAACAGAATGCTGTAGCTGAGTGTCAGTGTAGAGGACAAAAGAGGAAAGCAGACTGGTTTGCTGTCAGTGTTTCATGCTGTGTGATCTATAAAGTGTGCATGAGACTGCAGATGACTTTTAAAGTAACACTAAGGGCTGCAGGACTGAATTGAAATGAAAAGAAGCAAGACAATCAGGCATAATAATGAGGACCAGACGTGGATTGAAAACAAAAGAAGAAAAGGAAAAAATCTGTGCATGTTTGTTACTTTAATACTGGGTATTGGTTTACCTGATGTGCCTCCGATGTCCATGGCTTTAAGGTTGCGTGCTTTTATAATGTTGACAGTGATGGTATTAGCCGTAGGATTATAACACAGAGACACAAGCAGATCTCCTCGACTCCCCTAAAAGTCAAACACACACATATATCCACTTTATTAATAATCTCAATTTAAGTCAAATCTCGCAGGCTTTTATTGTCATTACAACCATATACAGTGCAGGAACAAGGTGCTGCATAATCCAACTACACCTTCAATGTTTAAGTTCACAAACAAGAATCTGGTCTAAAAAATTATCTACAGCTGTTCTTGTCAGCACTTTTACTCAATTCCTAAATCCCATTTTTAGTAAATACACTACATATCGGGACAAATGTATTGTGACAACTGGCTTTTCCAGCCATATGTGTTTTACAAAGTAGGAGACACCCAATTGTACAGGGTGTCTCTGAATGTGGTAGCATTTTTCCTTCACGTAAACTAAGAGACCCAAACCTCTTCCATCATGACAATGCCCCAATGACATGACAGTGAACAAAGACAGCACATTGATGATGTGGTTGATATAGTTTGATTGGAAGATCTTAAGTAGCCTGCTATAGAGCTTTTCAGTTAATAAAGAGCTCTATATTCATTAATATTAGATTCCATGTCAAGTCACTCACACTGCCGTCACTGCATGGCTTCAGGTCCTTCCAGAAAGTCTGGTGTTGGCCCAGCTCCACCTTGTTAAGTGGGATAGACACCTCTCCAATAGGGTCATTCCTGCTGAAGCGGTCATAATCCAGCACCTGCATGTAAAGCGTACGCTCTCGCACCTTCTCATATGGGAACCCTGGACACACACATAGAACTAAATGTGTTACTCTGATATCCAAAGTCACTCTTTAGACAAATAAAGCCAGTGCCACTTTGATGACAAAATATATACTTTGAAATTGTCAAAAAGACAAGCAAAGCTTTTGTTTGGGAACTTGGCCAAAAGAAAAGTTAAGTGCAAAAGTTGGCATCCCCATGGTATTTTAGGCAAAAAATAAATACCAGGATATTAAAAATAAAATATTTGTGCATTTACATAACCCATAGCAATGCGAGGCAAAACTGTTTGGTGGAAGAAAACTTTGCCATGACCTCAATCTCCAGAATAGGTTGTGTGTGATATCAACACAGAGATAGAATAACCTTACAAATAAAAGAAAGCAAAAGTAGGATATGAAAAACAGAACATGTGGTTCAAAAGGCAGAGGGAAGCATACTGTACAAAGTAATTACAAAAGATTTATTATCATCAAGCGAAGAAGTTAAAAATGTATTTCTTCTACTAATATTTATAGTTTCTTTGGCAAGTCTGGTGTAACATAGAGGGTGAAGATGGTTATCTATCTCCTGGTACTATATACAGTGCCTGGCCATTTAAAGAATGAATACACAAATCCATATCCATATTCCTTTTACAGACCAGACTGGAAGATGCCTTATAGTTATTTTTATGTTTAGTCTCAAAATATTCTATATTTAAGGATTAAAGTTAGTCAGATGGAGGCCTGTTTCCTTTTTCTTAGTGCCTTTTTCTGTGTGCTTTTTTCATTGCCTACTAAGTGATATGTGTATCTCACCAGACTCTAACATACAGCCAAATTAACAGAGCATGAAAATCACTCAAGTGCAGCATAGGATGACATGTTTGAACTCCAGTCACCAATGTTCAAACCAAAATCATTGCAATTTATCATGGCACGGTCCAACATTCCCAGTTTTACAAATAGAGCTGTTTTCCTGCTACATTTCAAGTCATATATAATAAATATGGCTTCCCAGGAGCAGCATATTGTAGGGCCAATGCTATAACAACCCGTAATGTTCATCTGAATAAATGAGATGAAGGAAAAAATAAGATCAAGTCACTCAGAATAAGGATTGTCTGCCTAATTCAATCAAATGTCTGTCACGAAACCTCATAGCTGCAGGTGGGACTGTTCAGAAAAGCCAAACTTAGAGATAATGGACTGTAAATAATAATCTGCCAATAAAACTTGCCAATAAAGTACTGCAAATGTTCAACACTGAACAACATTTAAACAGTTGTGCTGGCTGGATAATCTAACTTTAATTTTGCAAATGCAGCCATAAAACCATCTTGCAGTGCATTTTGTTGCTTCAACTGCTGAGCCTTCAACACTCCTTCATTCCACTCAGTTCATCAGACCCTCCAGCGGCAACCAGTGAGTGCTTAAATTGGGCCTCAAATTGAAGAGACACAGGAACTGAAACTACATCAAAGGTCCATCTTTGTATGCAGGATAGCTTTACTAAACTCCCAGAGCTCTGCCTTTTATTATGCTTTGCATTGCTGCTAACAGCTCTTGCATTTATCCCTTGCCCCCTGCCAGGGCCTCTGATCTGTGTTTCAATGAAGTGAAGGCATTCATTCTTTTTCCTTAGAACTGAGCCTCCGAGACTGTCTGTTTCTGGTTCTGCCCTGACGATGCAGCAGAGGAGATATTCTAGAGTTTAGATTTTCTAGAGCTCTGCTAATGTCTTTGCTCCTCACTTCAGTTCTTGCTTAGCAAACAAGCAAAAGTTTAGAAAGAAACCACTCTGGAAGTTGTGCATTCTAGTGTTGCAGCTGATTATGTGCTTTGTAAGTAGAAATGTAGTAAAAACATGCTGTTTAGCAAAATATATATAAATTTGTGAATATTTAATATGGATTTTTACAAAGCTCAGTCTTAAGAGCAGATGCTTTTCAGTTCCCATGTTAAATAAGTGAGAGAGGAGGTCAAAAGAGAGAAAGAATAAAAGGATGATTGTTTATCACAGCTATAACTTGTGTGAACAGGAACGTCTCCAGGTTATGTATATAACCATGTTTCCAGAGGAAACAAGCGTCAAAACTCTGCGTCAAAAATGCAATCTTGTTCCACGTTGTCCACGCTCAAAATCACGTGTATTATCAGTCCAATGGAAAGTGTTGCTTCTGAAAAGGGGGGGTCAAGGAAACAAGACACTGGGTTTCTATGCCACACTGCCTCCATCTATGCAGCGCTTCCTCTGCATAGATGCAGGCAGTGTGGCATAGAGACCCAGTGTTTTGTTCCCTTGGGGAACCATGGTTACATACGTAACCTGGAGACGTTCCCCTTCAGGAACTGGAGCTACGTCAGAAACGCTTTGGGAACGAGAGTACAATCAAGCAAGACTGTCCAATCCCTGCCTAGTGTGGACGGAAACAGCTAGGGTAAAGGAAGGAGGGGCCAGGAGTGGTACTGTGGTCGAGGCTATAGAACCTGACAAAATGTCATCTTGGTGGATCAGCCTGCAGCAGAAGACAAGGCCTCAAAGGCAGCCACACTTCAATTGGAGTGTACACTGACCCCGAAAGGAGTGGGAAGACCAGAGGAGTCATAAGAGGAAGAAATAGCATCCACAATCCATCTGCTGAGTGTCTGCTTATTCGCAGGGAGACCTCTCCTTGGAAGGCCATAGGAGACGAACAGCTGCTCTGACTTCCTCAACAGTTTTATTCTGTGGACGTAAATAGTCAGATATACAGTTGTAAGTTAAGCTTCCCCTGGTCTGGCCCCTGAAAGAAAGGAGGAGAGAATGCCTGGAGCATATCAGTTTGTGGGATGACTGAGGGTACCTAAGGAACATACCCTGAGAAAGGTACTGGGTAGAATAAGGCACTGGCCAAGCCTGGAGTAAATTCCAGGAAAGAAGAGGCAACAAAAATGGCCTAAAAATCCCCTACTCTCTTGAAATATGAGATCGCCAAGAGGAACATAATCTTAACTGTAAAGGAACCTAAAAGGCACCTTGGTCAGAGGCTGAAAGGGAGGTTCCGACAGGGCCTTAAGGACAATGGCCAAGTCCCATGCAGGCACTCTAGGTTGTGCCGGAGACCTCAGCCTCTGGGTGCTGCGGAGGGTAAGAACCAGCAGGTTCTTATCCAGAGACTGCCCGCAAGGGGGAAATGACAGGCTGCAATGGCAGGCACGTAAACCTTCAGGGTGGAACGAGCCAACCTTTTGACAAACATTCTTGAAGGAATTCCAGCACTGAATCAACTGGGCAGTTGACTGGATCTAAGTGGTGTTGTTCACACCATCCAGTGAACAGGCGACACCCCACAGCATACAACGTCCTTGTGAGCTCTGGATCGAAGAATTGTCTCTACCCTGAGGCGCCACAGCTCTGGGCGGGGGTGTATTATTATACCCCCTGCCTGAGATAGAAGATCCCTCCTGAGAGGAATCTGCCAGGGAGGGTGTTCGAGAAGGGCTACCAGGTTTGCAAACCATGGCCTGCCTGGCCACCGCCACCAGGAGGAGGCAGATTCTGTGCAACACATAGTGACCTCCAAGGTCTGGGAGGAAAAGCCTCAGAGCTTGAAGCATGGCTAGCATCTCTAGGCAATTGATGTGCCACGTCTGATGGGGCCTTCCCAGTGACCTTAAGCGGGTGGCCACTCATGACCATTTTCCACCCTGTGAGGGACGCATCTGTCGTAAGCATTATGCAATGCCCAGGAACTCAGGGGCAGGAACCTGGGATCTCTCCACACATCTAAGTCACCTAGGGCATCCTTCAAATCTATGGTCAAAAAACATTCCTCTGACCTGATTTGGGACACAACCTGCTTCACGGTCAGCAGCTTGAACCTGAGTCTCACAGCGAGCAGTTCAGCTGATGCAGATCCAGTATTGGAAACATCCTTTTAGGGAACTATGAAGTACTGGCTGTAGAACACGTACTCTGTGTCTTATGGAGGGACCACCTAATGGGCCAACTTCCTCAAGACTACAAATCTACTTCTTGTTCCATGACCAGAGCTTGCTTGGGGACACATAAAACTGGGGCAGGCGAGATGAGAACTGAATACTCTGTCTACAGTGCGCAGGACCAATCGAGACATGTTTAGCAGAGCCTGCCAGGCTGCTAGATAGTCTCTTAAGGGAATCAGTCTCTCGAGACTGACCTCTAGTAAGCCTAGAGCTGGAGCAATGCCCTGGTGCAGCTCTAGGGGCCTCCTGAAACCCCCTACATCCGCTACGGGGCCAGGTGTAGAGCGAGGAGGGTGTTCGCTGGAGCTGGCTGTGCCATGAAGCACAGAGAGTGGCAGGTTTAACGTACCGGCTCCCTGAATGTGCTGGGGCAGGGAGGGCACTGTATAGTGAGGTGCACGATGCCCCTTCCAGCAGGGTCCCCAAGTGGACCTATGTCAGGACCCTTTGCCCGAAGCGGTTCAATTGCAGATGACTGTCCTCAGACTCATCATTTCCTGGGGCTTTGGCCTTGAGCTTCGCACTGGATCCCTCTTGCTGCGCCCACCAAGCAGCCCCATGAGGGTGACATGGAAGGAATAGCTGGAACGACGCTGACTGCTTTTTGGCCTCCTGAAACCTGCCGATGACTGCATTAACAGTGTTGCCGAACAGGCCAGTCTGCACTAGCGGAGCATCCAGGAGAACAGCCCTATCCCTATCGGAAAGATCCGACAGGGTGAGCCAAATATATCTCTCAGTCAAGACGAGGGTGGCCATGGACCAGCCAATGGCCTTAGCAGTTAGTAGCACAGCGGTGCTCATGGACTTGCTGACCACCTGAGACATCTCCCACATGTAGCTCCCGCAGCAGATCAGCACAGCCATGGTGTGCAGACCTGCTGAAGCATAAGCCTTGCCCACCAGCGCCTAGGTTGGCAGCGCTGGGGCTTTAAGAGATAATGCAGCACCCGGGGAGAGATAGCTAGCAAGCGTCTCTTCACTCCGAGGCATCGCCCCATAACACAGACCTCCCCCCCACCCCCATCAGAGGAAGAAAGGCGAAGCTGAGCACTCTTCTCGCGAAGGGATGAAACTGCCAAAAGGCATGCTTCGGAACCATGCGATCAGGCGCTAAACCTGGCAGGTGAGGGAGGCGAAAGGGATGAGCCTGTCTCCAACCGCTCTTCGAGGTACACCTGTAAACCCCAGGTCCTTGAACGCCACTTTGCCTTGGCAAGCTGGGCCAAAACCACGAGAAGCGGAAACACCCTCCTCAAAGAGTGCTCTCTGGGAGCGGAGCATTTGCATTGTCATTGCTCTCAGACAAGTAACACAAAGCTTGTGCATATCCACTGTGAGATAAAGCAGGGGCAAGGAGGAATGCAGGGACGAAAGTAATGCTTCGTCTTTTTGGTCGCTTTTTGGTCTCTGTAAAGAAAAAAACATTTTCCTTACCTTACTGGACAAACAGACCCAAAGCACGTCCTGAACAACAGAAGCTAGCGCTGGTTTCACTCCATGTGCTTTTATGCTTCCTGGTCGTGATGTCACCCCACATTTCTATTGGACTGATTTTACATTTGATTCAGAGCGTGGAATACCCGGAAGCGTTCCCAAAGCATTTTTGATGCAGCTCAGGTTCCTGAAGGAGAACTAAGTTGTTTCTTAGATGGTGGAGTCCCTGCAACATTAAATTAACCATAAACTGCTAAAATTAATGATGTGCAATTCATTTTAAAAAAGGCAGTGCCTGTCAAAAGTTTGGGCGTTCCTTTTGTTTATTTGCAACAAAGTGAAACCTCATGAAAATTTACTTTGACAAAATAAATATAAAAATGTATAGAAACTTAAATTTCATCAAAAAATCTTTCCTTAGTATGAATAACAGCTTTACACACTCTTGGCATTCGGACAGTTTGTTTCTCCAAACATATGGATAACACTCCAACCTACTGGTTGCTCTCTAAATATTGTTTACAGAGCTTGGAAATATGCTTTGGATCACTGTCTTGTTGTAAGGTGAAGTCGGTTCCAACTAGCATTGAAGTATGGAATGGCAGCCATGCTGATTCAGTATTTCTTTCACACAGAATAAGTCTTCAACCTTCCCTGCCCCAAAACAACCCCAAACCATTAGGCTTCCACCCCCATGTTTGACAGTGGGGGGGAGGCAATCTTCCCACATCTTCTCTCCTGTTCTCTGTCTTACATAAGGTTTTCTGTTGGAGCCAGCCTGTGAACTCATCTGTCCACAGAACTTTCTTCCAGAATGTTATTCACTTTCCAATTTTGGTATGTTTTTGCCTTTTACCTAAATTGTTGCTTTGAAACGATTGGAACATGTGTGTGTCTCAAAAACCATTAAAGACTAGGTTTTTCCAAACTTTTGGCCGACTCTGTATAAACAATGTTATCATTGGCAAACTGGAATATGTTGAGAAGGACACCCTAGAATGAGCTATTCTAAAATAACAGTACTCTAATGTGTTATTTTTTACTTACTGGTACACCACTTATACTGGTATAGTTTTCTCAAAAAAAAAAAAAAAAATCCATATTAGGTAGTGTTCAGAGACCCAACAAAAACCGTATAACCCATAAACATGTCCTTTTTTAATGGTCTTTCCCAGTGCAGAAACACACGGAAATAACTGAACCAAATCTGACAAACCTTCAAACAGGAAGGTCTCATTCCAGTGAGGATTAAGGTTCTTCCTCTTAACTTTGGTCTCCAGTTTGTGCTTTTTGTCAGGCAGAAGGTAGATTTTCACAAATGGGTCAGAAGTGCCAGAGAAATCTTTAGCAGGCAGGTCTTGACCTTTCAGGATTTTGACTGTAAGGGTGGAGTCCTGGAAGCTGTAGCCAACACTGAACTGAATTCTTCCCAGCTTCTCACTGATTGGACCTTCGTGATCCTCATCAGAGCCGGGAGACAACTGAAGCGAGAAAAAAAAAACCAACCCACACAACAAACACAAATGCACACAGTCATTTATGTAATCAGAGATGCACAGTAAACAGTAATTACATCAGTTAGGATAGATTGCTTTGAGACAAACACTGTGCAATTAAGGTGTACATGAACTTAGAAGCTGTTCTCAATTGTAAAGCAGCAATGGTAATATCTGTGACTTTGGTATTGGTCAACCACACACACACACACACACACACACACATACACACAAGGGATTGTGCATCTCCATATCTGAAGCCTATCAATCTACATATAAAATATTACTCAAAAATTATTGGTCACTTTCTATATACAAAAAATATAGCACATCTTCTAATAATTATCTACAAATAAATAGTTTTTTACCAATGCAAATATGTTAAAAAATGATGCATTGTGATACAAATGCCAACTTGTATCCGATGCACACGTTTTTAAATCGATGCATCACATTGTTAACTTTTATGCGGATGCACCAATGCGAATTGGTGAATCTTACCATCCCTAACACACTCCCACCTCTTCACACACCTCTTATATATTGTGATAACATTTAAGAAAGACAAGATCACCAATAAAAGTCATGGGTTCATGTAAACAACCTTCACCCTATCATGTAAGTGTCTTACCATCACCATGTCTCCAGTGAGCGAGTTAGCAAGGTCAGAGACGGACGAGTGTCCATCAGCATCTGGTGGCTGACCCTTAGGACTGTTTGCTGGCTTATTACCCATATTCCTACTGCAAAGAGACAGGTAGAAATAAAGAAGAGGAGATGGAAAAAGACAAAGAGACAAAGTCACTTTCCATAGAAGAAGATATCTTTCCTCAACCAAGAATCCTACCTTTTTTTTGTTGTTTAAAGCGTTCATTCACCAAACAAACACAATATAGAAATGGCGATTTATGACCGAAATCCTTCAAAAGAAGATATAATAGGCAATATTTTCTCTTGAGCTAGACACGATTCAGACAGCAAGCATGTAATGGACATCTCAACAAGGTTACGTTCGGCAAAAAAACAAACAAACAGAAATACAACAATGCAGAAATACAAATAATGAGTGAAATCCAAATCCAAAATACTGCAAATAAAAAATGAACCAAATTGCAGCAAGCACCTTCGTTACTGTACATCCTTACACTCACAGACAACCATAAAAGAAGAAAGCATGATCAAAATTATAATGCATTGTAATTAACAAGAAAACATATTCTTTTTTTACCACAAACAGGCATTTAACAGAATCCAATCATGAAAAAAGACACATCATCAGATATACAAACAGATTAAAGACTTAACAGTCAAATGGGTTAATTTGGACCATGAGTAAATCAAGGGGACACAGAAGGCCGACAGATGTCACACTGATGTACGGACAGCGAACTACAAAGAGATGAAACCTGTCAAACAGTAAGAATGCATTATTCTCTTAGAGCAGGTGTGAAACTGCTAGAATAATTTGGATAAAATCCGAGTGGACACTTTCTTACAGGCAAGGGATAAACCAAAGTAAAACAATCACTTACAGAGCAGTCTTACTGAAACTATTGAGCAGAGCCAAACCCTGCAAAAAAACTCTAATGAAATGAAAATGAGAAAGAGAGACAGACAGACAGAGAGACCATGAGACTGTTAGAGAGAGCACATTTAAAACAAATGGACAGACAAGAGACAGTGAGAGACGATAGTAATATGGTGTGTTTGGTAACAGTGTAAGAAAGCGACGGGTAGAGATGCAGGGTGAACGAGTGACAGAAGGAGTGATCACAGGAAGGAAAAAAAAGCAATAGCAACAAAACAATGGGTGGACATTTCAGACAGCAACTGCAGGAAAGAGATAGACATGAAAAAAAAAGAGAGAGAGAAAGTTCTTTGTCAGAAAAGAGATGCAGCATATTGTTACAATGGTTACAGACTACAGAGTCAAATGAAACCAGGAGTGAGAGAGAGAGAGAGAGAGAGAGAGAGAGAGAGAGAGAGACGACTACATCAGGGCTGAGTTATTATAAAATTGGAGCTGTAAGAGAGAAACGAGCAAGAGCGAGAGAAGGAAGGAGAGCAAGAAGCCTGGAAAACACAAGAAATGCTTAATCCGGTCAGTCAGATAAAGAGAAAAAAGAACGAAGTAAAGATAAAAACAACAAATAATCAAAAAGAAAAGTAAACGAAACACAGAACATTAAGCAAAACAGAGTGTGTGCTGGAAAACAGATAAGAGCAGAAGGAGAGAGAAACAAGATTGGAGATTAGTTCGACAAAGAAAACGAAAAGGCCAGGATGAAACATTTTTCTTTTTTTTCTTTTCTTTTTTTTTCTTGGATTAGAAAGAGCTGAAATGAGATTGATAGAGCAAGAGTAAAATCGAAATGCAAACACAGAAGAAAACAATAAGAAAGCTATAGAGAAAGAGTGAAGTCTGGAAGAAACAAATCAGTACGGTAAAAACAAATAGAAAACCTCAAAGCCACTGAATAGAGACAAACACAGAGTTGGGCGGACGGACGGACTGACGCACAGGCAAAGGTTGGGATGTCGCACTCAGGGGATGATGTTTGTCTTTAGAATGGTGGGGAGAGAGGAAGCGAGAAATGGAAAAAATATAGAGTAAATTTAATTGTTCAGATCAGCTGATTAGAATTCATCCGAGTCACTAGAACCCCAACAGTCTAAAGAGATTAGGGCGGAGCCTAAGTCCAGACTCAGCACACTGGGGTGCTGGGACTCAAGCAGCTTAATCAGGGTGAGTTTCGGCAGTAGAAACTCGTACGGTGTCTGTCTGTCAACTCGTTTTGAACTTTTTAAAAGTTGGATAGAAAATAGAGCAGGATTCGCTTTGGTTCATGAATTCGCTTATTAAATCGATGAAGACACACAGACATAGCTATACAGCAAAAAAAAGACAGGCCGAGACAGAAACATTGAAACATTTCGATAACACTGAAAAATACATACACACAAATTAGACAGACAAACGGACCAGACAATAAACACACAAAGACTGACAGAACAGCCTGGGGAAAGGGAGACGATAAAATGCTCAGCTAGCAGATGCCAGGTAATATTTGGCATTTTGTGTTAATTCAGGAGTAATTGGTTAAATTTTATAATTGAAAGCTGCACAGTATGGCGGATTGGATAATCAGCTGCTAAGCAGTTAGGTGATTTGTTAATTGGTTAGTCTATTCGATTTTTTTCCACTGACACAGAGCTGAGTGAAATCCGATGAGAGAGTGATAAGTGGTAACAGATGTAAATGGGGAAAAAAGGGATTGAAAAAAAAAGCGCAGTGCGAGTACTTCTTGTGAGCTTCACTCAAAACTAAAGGTGGAAACAAAACAGAAGGGAACAAACGTGATCCCTCCCTTCTTGTTATTTCACTTCCTCACACCTATTCCGTCATATTGACTGGGAGGTGACGGAGCACATCTTCACTGCGAGGGCTGAAATAATTCATTGTGCCCGAGGTCTTGTTCCCAGTGAAGGTTGCTATTGTCTAGGAGAGGGGTTTCAGACTCCAGTGCCTCATGGGCTGAATCGTGTTTTGTTCCAATGAAGAAATGATGTTATAAGAGAGTAAAACACAGGCTAAATATAGTCCCTGTATATAAGTGCTGATGTGTGTAAAGTGCACAAATTTAAAATGCACTTGTGACTATAACTGTAGGCTGAAAAGCAAAGGAAAAGCACAGTGTTTCTGAGGAAAAAATATAACAAATAAGCGATAATGTATTATAATAAATGAGTAATAAATAAAAAAAGAGAACAAAGAGGAAGGAGGGATTTGAGAAAAATAAATTACTATAAAAATATTTCATGAGAGGTAATATAACTTTCATTCAAAGCTGGTTATGATCAAACCCCTAGGAATGATTATGTGTTTGGAAATGATTCCAGATGAATGTATTCATGAATAAATCTTTGAAACAGCTGAGCAGCTAGGGGCATGAAGAGCCAGCAGTAGGGGGCAGAATGATCTCAAATTCCCCAGAACACTTCTGTTCATCCCATCACTCCCAGCTCAAAAGTAGGCTGTTGGCATAGCAACCAACGGGTAGAGTGGAGTGTACGTGAGCGAGTGTGTGTGAAAGGAGAGGATGAGTGTGTGCTGTGTGTGTAGAGGGTTGTTTTCAGAGGATGTTGGGCGAAGAGGCAGACAAACAGTTATAGCACAAACACAGAAGACGAGAAGAGGATATATGACAGGTACAGGTGAGAGCCTCGGTAATACACAAAGACACACAGACAGACACACACTTAAACATACAGTACATAGACACACATGGACAAGGGAACACACAATTAGAGGCAGGCAGCTGGGCCATTTGTTGTTCACCATGACCTGTTATACTATCCTGCTGTTACCTGCCCAGTGGGCTGCATGTAGCCCCCCGCACCGACACAGCCGAGAGGAAAAGTGGGCACAACAGCCTTGGCTGCAGGGCTGCAAAGAGATGCGAGAGACACAGCCATCCCTCCCTTGTTCCCTCCCTCTATCCCTCCCTAACTCCATCCCTTCATCTGCTTTCGAGATCCATATAATAAGCCTATGGCAGTATTACAGTGCAAGCACTCCCACTCTCCTGTTTATGCCACACACTAACTACCATTGACCAAGTCATCTCTCTCTCGCACTCTCTCTCACACACACTACATATGTGCACTAAATATTTATTACACACTAAGGGAACAATATTCAAGGCTCTTAGGAGTGGAGAGAGAGTATATGAGAGGCTATTACATAACCAACCCACTCCAGTGTGTATGTTTAGTGAAGATGTGTGAGTAAAATAAGTGGCCATTAATGACATGATAGCACACCTCAAATGTGTGTACACTTGGCACACACAGCTTTTACACTTGCGGTATACACACAAATGCACACACAGACGCTCCCTGAACTTTAAAGTGAAAATTAAACACGATTAACTATAGCAAAACCACAAAACCTATTAAACATTAGATAAACAGCTGAAGGCAGCACAACTACCTGCAACATTATCGCCATTGACACGCATCCTGACTGTAATCGGTCAAAGAAGCTTAATTGTGACGCTGACGCTCATTGTGCCGCTTTTTTTAACCTACCGTAATTTCCGGACTATAAAGCTCACCCAAATATAAGCCGCACCCACTGACCTTTACAAAGATTTTTATTTTAAACATAAATAAGCCGCACCTGTCTATAAGCTGTCTATAAGCTGCCAATTGGATCCCACTGCATGCGTGGAGTTTGACATTGGACTTCCTGAAGTGTTTAAAGGCTCTGGCATGGAGAAGCTGATGCTGGATCTGTGATGATCACAAATGTTGAGCTCAGTAGCTCCTACTTTTATACCAAAGACTGTTGAAAGAACATTTACTTATAATCTTATACTCCAGTGCTTATGTTAGTTCTCACTCTCCAGTGTTCTGTATTGTTGAAAGATTTATGATCCAACTCTTGATGTCACCCAAATGAGGATGGGTTTCCCTTTTAAATCTGGTTCCTCTCAAGGTTTCTTCCTCATTACATCTAAGGGAATTTTTCCTTTCAGTCGCCATGGCTTGCTCATCAGGGATAAATACACACCATTCACCTTGACTGTTGATTTCTGTAAAGCTGCTTTGAGACAATGTCTGTTGTGAAAAGCGCTATACAAATAAACTTGACTTGACTTGACTGTCTACACTGAAACTAATGAACTTTACGCAGGCTTTAACAAAAGACGTTACACTGTGTAACGGGTGAAATATGTTGTGGCTCCGTTAAGAGCAGAGCGGCATTTTGGGAATAGCCCGCCGCCGCATTTTTCCGGTATTACTGCATGTGTGCAAGACCGAGGAATATGCCCGTATTATTTTCTGATGCTCATTTTCAAGTTTCTTTGACTAACCCATAATGCTGTTGCCAAGAAAAATAAAAAAGCACGCATTTTGGAAACCTGTCTGTGCTTATATGATTTCTGTTACAACTGGAGTTAGTGAGCTCTCCCTTCACCCTGACTCAACGCGTTACAACGGCTTGTATCTAAACAGTAGCCTACCAAAAAAGTCATTGTTCACTGTCTTCCTCCTTCCTTTCACAACTATTTCTCTCGAGAGTTTATCTTTTGGCATCGTCGTGCGTTTAAAAATCACCATCGGTGAAGCTTTTCTCCCGATGCCGTGCAGCTCAGAGAAGTGCGTTTTTTCATGCCCGGTTGTTTTAGGCGTGACGAATGATTCGCATTTCCTGTAGACAGTCCGAGTGAGTGGCAGATCAAACGTCAAAGGGACCTCATCCATATTTATCATGTGGTGCGGCCCGATTCAGTGGGAGCGCATCTGATTTAATATAAAGAGTTTTATTGGTTCACCTGAACCCATTCGCAATTTCATTGGTCTAATGTTTTGGTGCTCAGTTTTTTGGATTGAAACTTGTGAAACCGGAAAAAAACGGAAAAAACCCAGGAAAAATCCATAAATAAGCCGCTTCATTGTTTAAGCCGCGGGGTTCGAAGCGTGGGGAAAAAAGTAGCGGCTTATAGTCCGGAAAATGCGGTACTCGGCTAGCCAACAAAGCTAACAACAAGCAGGGCAGAAGGTAACAAGAAGTATGGGGATGAAACAGAGGGAGGCAGCAATGTAAACATGACTAAGAACAGAGACATTTCTGATCGGCTGATCATCATCTTTTCTCTGCTTGTGTTCTATATGGTGGTTGTTCAGTCTGGATAAATTCATTAGGTAACAAAGTGTAATATTCTTTTGTATTAATATATTAATATAATGTAAGGTCCAGTTACCAGCCTAACATTAAAACAGCTAGTAGCAAAGGCTACTTTTTACTTAAGTACAAGTTTGAGCCCATACTTCTTTATAGACGTGTACTATAAAATGACAATAAAATTTAATATATCTATATAAATATCTGTCTGTCTGTCTGTCTATTAAACTTAGTATTTAATTTAAAATCATTTTTAATAGATTTTTAACATTGGACTTGTCCGAAAGCAGCTTTAATTAAATTGATTAAAAATATGAATAAATAAAAATATTAAATAAAAAAAAAAAAAACATTTTAAATCAGTTCCTCTAAGTTCTATTATAAGTTTATACCGAATGATCAAGCCACAGGTGACAGTTTATTATAGTTTCATCATTATCAGTTGTTCATTTGAATTAAGAAAAGGTTCATGGCAACTGCAATCTTAAACCAACGTGGAAGACTTTTTTAACATTAATTATTGTACAGACTAAATCCATTATCATGGTTTGTAAGTTTAGCTATACATATTAGTATAGTAACTTCTTGAATCTACAGATTTCATTTGGAACCATCTTTAACAGCAGCAAATCATCTCCAATTAAAAGAACATCACTTTTTAAGCACTGAAGTATTGCTTTACCACCTGCATATAGGATTTACATTCCTAATACTGATTACCTCTGTTGATTTGCTGTCACAGCCTGTAACATGCCTCACAGAGTTATGGCTGTACTTAGTGGTCAAAATTTAGAACATGTGCTAATTGACATCCATGGTAACAGGTCTGCTCTATAAGTAATGACTGGGTTGCCAGATAAGGCTAAAGCAAATAATCTAAAATGAATCTAACTTTAACAAAATGTTTAAAAGTCTGTTTTACTGCAATAGATTAGAATTAATTTTGTTGAAAAATGGTGGAGCTCACTGGTAATCCAGCACCCCCAAGCTGCCACTGCTGAGCCCTCGAGCAAGGCTCTTAACCCTTAGCTGTTTAGTTGTATAAATGGAATAATTGTAAGTCGCTCTGTATAAGGGCATCTGTCATAATGCTGTAAATGTAAAATAGAAATAGAAATAGAATATGCCAGTTTGTTTGGGCTCTCTTGGAGCGAAGAGAGGGTCCAAAACAAGGCTCAAAAGCCTAACAGTGGCAGGTTGATAGCACAGGGGCTTGAACCTCCAACCTGCTGATCAATAACCCACTGACTCTAGCTTTAAACCATCACAGAATTACTGCAAGCAAAAATGAAGGCAGTGTGTTTATGACCTACAGAAATGGTATATATTTAAGAAATCAAAGTAAAGGCATTTTGCAAAAAAGAACAGTTTTTTTTAGATGTAATTAGGCTGGAAATGTTGCTGAAACCGGTCAACCCTATTAAGCTGTTATCGAACACAGTTAATGGTACAGCAAAAAACACACAAAATAAGATAAAATAGGGTAAAATAAAAAATATTATGGGATAGTGGCCTATGAAATAAGTCAAATCACTGTGTTTGATAAGATGGTGTTATTAATGTCTGTCTGCCACATTTACACATTTATTAATTTGGCAGATTTATTTGGCAGGTACCCATATCAAAAGTAAAATATAATTATCCCATTTTTTACAAGTGAGCAGTTGAGGGTTAAGGGCCTTGCTTATGAGCTCAGCAATAGCAGCTTGGTGGTGCTAGGAATAAATTTACTTTTTTTTTTATCAGAAGTCAGAACAACTAAGCTACTATGATAGATATATACTAAAGATATATGGTCACATGCTGCTTCTGAATGGGGTGAATGCAAAACAGAAAAAAAATGTAAATGAAAAATCCTTTTAATCAGATAAAAATTCTACACACATCCCAATTACAACACTGGGGAAAAAGCACAGACAGTACTGAACTACGCTTCTCAATGGATCCTTGGTGGAAGATACACTTAGAATAGTATAGACTAGCTTTATTTGTTACATATACATTACAGACCAGTGAAAATCTTTTTTTTTTTTTTTTTTTTTTTTTTTTTTTACATACAGTACAGAGGATTAACGGCCTTGCTCAAAGGACAAAGATGGGCAACTTGGCAATACTGGGGCTTGAACTCCCGACCTTCCTGTCAGTCATCCGGGACCTTAACCACCAGAGGTGTGAATTAACAAAAAACAAATACTTTGTTACTGTACTGAAGTAGATTTTTCTGGGATCAGTACTTTACTTCACTATTTATTTTTCGAACAACTTTTTACTTATACTAATTGGATTTTTACACAAAAATCTACAACTGGTGTATCATTTAATGACTTTCACACAGCAAAGACAAAGACTAGTTTAAGAAGCTAACAATGAGCAGTCAGAAGGCAACAAGAAGTTTGGGGTTAACGTGGATGAGACAGAGGGAGTCAGCGAAGAGTCAACATTAAAACTTTTAGCGCAACACACGTTTATTCACGATGTCTTTTCTTTGCTCAGATATAAAAAATAAATATATAAGCTCCACCAAAAATTGTTTTTTCAGTAATCATTAGTTTACTGAAGCGGCAATCTCAAATCCGCACCGAAATTCGCCATGATGCACACAATTATCCCTCTGGGAGTCGACAAACACACCGGTGCGTTTTGTGGCATTTTTTTGGTTTGGTTTCACGAATAATAAACATGCAGTTGCATAAAGCATCAATATTTTTCCATGACTAGAGTATTAAAAAAATGGAAAGTATTAATTCAAGGTACAGTTAGAACAGCGCGATTAAATATTTTAATAGATTGACAGCCGTAATATTAATATGACGTGGAGTCCAGTTACCATCATGACACTAAAATAAATAGTAGTAATGGCTACTTTTTACTTAAGTACATGTCAGAGCCCAAACTTCTTTACTTTAACTTCAGCAAAAAAGTATAGTCAGTACTTCAACTTTTACCCAAGTATTTTTTAAACAAGAGTACCTGTTCTTCTACTTAAGTGAAGGATGTGTGTACTTTTGCCACTTCTTTCAACCACTGAGTTACCACTCCCCTTAAAATACATGTGATGGAAGCCTCTATGCTTTAGAAATCTAATGAAGGGATTAAAGAAAGGAGCAGTCTGGTGCATGTGAAGCAGGACTGAGCAACACACTGTTATTAAACTTTAGTCTGAAAATGCATTACAAATTCTCACATTTAGCAGTAGACAGCACAAAGTGCTCAAAACTCTATAGCTCGGCCACCAACTGCTTCACAGCCCAGCACTGCAAAGCAAAGCCAAATAGGACTAAATCAAATTATAGGACATAAAAAGCCCATTTGGATTTCCAGAGCAATGATACTAAAACGTAACCCAAATTAGAATGCTATAGGGGATTCTCTGTAAATCACTTCACCATAAAGCATGAAAGTGATTCTAAACAATTTAGTGAACTAAATATATTTATTTTATGTATATTTTTATTAGGTATAACAGCTGTAAGGTTGAGAGAGAGGTGGCTTTCTTGTTTTGCTGTCAAATAAAAAACAAATGTAGAGGTAGATAGGACATTGCTCAGTGGAGATAGGGGCAAAAAAATATGTTCTCAAGGGACAATACTATAGAAATTAAAATTGTTAAAAAAACCTCTGTATGATCTTGGTCACTGTACTGTAATCTTAAATCCTCAGAAAATTCTTTGACATGAGGTACCATGTTGAACATTCAATGGTCAGTATGAGAGAACTGTTCTCAAAGCACCAAATTGTATCTGCTCTAATAAAAGATACCGGTACACACATTTGTCTGGTAATGTCAAGCAGACAAAAACATGAACATGATGAATAGGACATGTGTCTTTGCATGGTTAAATGACGTATAACTGTTATCACTTAGGGTTTATTTACTTTTGTTTCCAGCTATTTTGACAATAATGGTTGTATGTTGAGTTATTTTACAGAGGACACTAAATATGTACTGCTATACAAGCTGCACAGTGACTACTCTAAAATATATCCGGGATTCATTTCTATTGTATTGTCCCTTGAGAAGATATACCAAAATGGTTGCTGAAATGTAAGGGGTGTACTCACTTTTGTGAGTTCACCTACCCCGCAAAGAGGATCACTTACACCTATCAAGCAAACCTTCAGCTGAATTGTTTGCTCCAGAAAGAGGGAGTGAAACTAAGTGCCCTATAAAATTGAACAGCCTTTTACTTCACAGGCAGCAGAACAAAAATGACCAATGAACCATAACAAACCATTTGAGATCCTTGTATGTGTCTGTGTGTGTGCAAAGGAGAGTGAGAGCATGTCTTTTATTCCCAGTGAGGATTATTTCTAAATAGCCCCCTCCAACATTTACCCTTCTTGATGTGAGGTGGAATCTCAGAAGGTTGTTGAGCTAACTGTGTGGCAGGGAATCTGACATCTTCATGCACCCACACTGAAGGATAAGCAAACATCCAATGTACATTATGTACATGCAGTCTCTTGCATGCTTATTTAATACATTCTGTCATCCTACAACCTGAAATGAAATAGGATTTAATAATGTATATTAAATTGTGAAAGCTTACACATTACTTTACTGACACACAAAGGTCAACTAGACTTCCTGGATCAATACAATTAGCATTGGCTGAAATTACATATGCAAGTCCTATGGGATATGTTACTTCATCAGCTTTGTATATCCAGACTTAATAGTTTGACCCATTCTTCTTGCCAAAATTATTTTTAACCCTGAACAGTTTCTTAATCCCTGCTGATGAAATAAATCACCAGAACATGATACTACTACCACCATGCTTCACTACAAGAATGGTGTTCTGAGCTTGACAAGCAGCTTTAAAGTTCTGGTGTATATAGTGCTTTGGCAGTGTAATAACTGTCTGATTATCTCAGAGAATCTTGTTTCAAATGGTATTATCCAGCATGTAATTTCAAAATGTTTTTATTTCCTTCTATCTTAACTGTGTATCTCTCCAGCTACTTCGAAGTTATCATTAGGACCTTTTTCTTTTTATTACTGTTTTATATTGGTTACACTCATCTCAATAATTCTGTGTTCATATTTAATGATACACCAAACAGTAAAATTCATAGTAGTTCAATAGATAAAGGTCTTTAGTTGAGTTTAGAAGGTCTGGGATTTTAAATACCAGGACTGTTGGGCAACCAATTAAGCTGCTAAACATTAAACCTTGAACTTTTTAACTATATGCATTGTAAATAGAAATATACATATTCTATGGTCATGTGTCTGTATATATATATTTACTCCTTATTTGCTTTTATAATAAACTCCACTCTTCTGCAAAGATGTTCCAGTATATATTTAAATGTGTGGTTGTGGAGATTTGTGCTCATTCAGCCACTATTACTTTAATAAAGCACAAAGCCAGCTGCATGGAGATAAGGTGTACATGGGTTGGAGTGAAGGTTATTATAACTGCAAATGTAGACCAAATATGGAATGGGATGTTGAAAAAAAACACTTGCAAATAATATGCTTGGGTGTTCACATGCTTTTCTCCATATAGTGTACAGTATATAAAATAACTGCATATACAGCAATGCCAACATTTATACATTCAAGTACCCTTTTATACCAGAACCATACTCAAATCCTTAACTTTATTTATTTTAAAAGTATTTAGGTTACACAAATGATCACAGCTTTTTTCCTTCTTTTTTTTCTTCTCGATAAAAAAAATTGTGTAATTAACTATATACATTCAACAATGCAACACAGCAAAAAAATATAATACAAATTTTTTATGTACATAATGTGACAAACTGCTTTGTCATGCCAAATCAAGTATTTTTTGTGCACATTTCAAAATGCATGTGATTCATTTATGAAGTCTGGGGTACTTGAGGTTCTGTCCTTGAGGTTCTGTCCTGCAGTACATTACTCTACATGTAATTCTGTGCAAAATCAATAAATGTAATCATGTAAAGCATTACTTAATCCTACTCAGGCTACTGAGAATACTGATCCCCTTAATCTTACATGAGCACTGGCTGGAAAAGCCATGCTGTGTGTGTGTGTGTGTGTTCCCTACTGAAGCCATTCAATCTAAATGCCACCATCACAGTGGGTGCTTTTGGGCCAGATTCCTTTTAGTCCTGACCAAGTCAAATACTAAAAAAACCCTTTTACGTATATGTGTGAATTATTATTATTTTTTTAATGACAGATTATTGTTCTCTATTGCTACGATATGGACAATTATTTCACTTATTTTAATGAGTTCTCGCTTTCTCACTCCTAGTGGTTTAATGTCTAATTCTTTAGATTCTTTAAAGTTCTTTAAAAAAAAACCTGAGACTATGTTGCAAAATTAATACAAGCCACAGCACATAACATCAGACACATTCATCATAACTATCAAGTTATTAGATATGGAACAATTTCAAAGCTATGTACAAAATTGTGTGTGCACATGTGTACATTTGGCCTTTTGTGAGACCAAACATCTTCACAATGACACCACAGTTTCAAATGTCTTCATAAAAAAAAAAAAAAAGTGTAGCCCTTTTGTTTCAGGGTATGGTTAGGTTTAATTGCAGGCATAGCATTGATTAGCTACAGCAACTATTATATCAACGGAAGGTCTGCAGAAAACTATTTCTGTGTGTGTGTGTGTGTGTGTGTGTGTGTGTGTGTGTGTGTGTGTGTGTGTGTGTGTGTGCGCGCGCATATGGGATATAATGCATCATCTTCTCTGATCCTGTCTGTTAGCTGATAAAACTGCTTCACATTAAACATGCTATTTCACACCATATTAGCATAACTGTGATATTATCCTAATGCAGAACGGCTACCAGATTATCCAAACGCTCTGGGTGATTATTAGAATAGCAGCGGCAACCAGCTATTCTCAGCGGTTTGTGTCGATTGTAAAAAAAAACTTTCCATAAAGTAGAGCGTTTCATTGCAGCTTTTCCTAGGATTTGCAAGGCAGCACTTTTTTAGCATAAGCATCATGTGTCTGTGAAAGCATGTAATCTATGGTCCTTATATTCTCCCTGCTTTGGTCGATTTTGTCCAGTGAGAACGGGATGAAATTTACAGAACTTATAAGTTCGTAGAAGACAATGAAAGTGCTGTGTGGATTTAATATTGATGGTGTTCTCTTGTCATCCTGAATGCACAAGATTACAAGAAGACCATCAACGTCCGGAGTGGATCAGTAAATCACACGTGGGTTCAGGTGACGTAAAAAGCTCTTCTGAGAGAGAGAGACCTGTGTGTAATTCTTACGCATACACACTAATGCCAGTCTCTTAATGCACTCCCTTTTGGCAAATTGCCTGTATGCTGTAAATCATCAAAACTAAGCTATTCTAGCTGTTAGGACTGAGAAAAGAGATGAGGATTATTCACAAGCACACCAAATAAAACAACTAAACCATACAATACAAACACTCAAAGAACGATTTATGTACTTTGCAGGAAAAATGGCCTGTCAGTCAGTTTTATACTAATACGAAACATCGGCTCAGTGTCTAGCACATGTGCAGGTTTTTGTTTTTCTGTTGTTGTCTAGGCTACCGTAAAATGCTTTATTTATAGATGAATGTTTATGTAAGTGGCTGGCATGCTGCTGAATAATGAGACCTCTCGCTGAGTCCTCAGTTTAAATGCACACATACGTGCCTGAACACCTTCACACACACACACACACACACACACACACACACACACACACACACACACACACTACCACTAACCAGAACCGGGGAGGAAGTAGGGGTAAAAATAATGAGCAAAAGAATAAAAGAGAGCATGCAAGAGAAACCAAATCCAGTCATACCAGGAGAATGGAGATAAAAGTGTTGTAGAGTAAGGAAAAACAAATTAGTCGAGGGGAAAAAAAAGAGTCGATTTGCTCAGGATGAATGCTAAAAAGCATGACAGATTTTTAAGTGTGCCTTTGTGAAAAACAAAGCCGAGTCCCTCAGTGGTAGAGCCGTGGCCCACACAGCAACCGGTGGCGTGTGTGAAGCCCCATGTGCCTCAGGTGAAGATTTCATTAGAATGATTAATGAGCTCGCTATTAACGACACAGAGCCATACACCATCTTTAAAAATTATGCAGTCACCTAGACGCTAGACTTTTTACTTGTTTCACTGTAATTAAGTTTCCTTTTTCACAGGTTAGCTGTACAAAAAAAAAAAAAAAGAAACACAGAAAGACTAAAATATCTGACATATTTAAAAGAGTGTAGTGTAAATAGTATTACAGATCAATCATTTTAATTAAACATGATAAATTGTGCTTTCTTCCTGTAAATGTTCTGTGTTATGCTAATTTCCTGTTTGTACTTAGGGGCTAGTTTCATGGGCAAAAATAAAAGGCTTTTATTATTAAAACATTTTATTGTTAAATTATTATGTATATTATATATCTTTTTTTAATAAGCATGTGATCTTCCATGACTTTGATTCAAATTTACCTTTTGTACTGCACCTTTAAAAATCTTTTTTAATCTTTAATTTTTAGCTGTAGTAATGGCTATGTTACTTTGGCTCTCACGTCATATCTACCTAAAGCGTGAGTTGCAGCAATGCTTTGCTACTTTGTCTCAAAAACAATATGATTCAGAAGCTTCAACTTTCATGCTAATATTACCGTTAATGCTATCATGCTATGTAGAGCTCTGAGCTGAGTTTCTGCTTCTACTCATAAGCTCTCTTTAATATGATATTTAAACATCAATGCAAATTCTGAATAAGAAAAAGATCTGGTGCTCTTTCTGGGGTTTTTTTTGTTTTTGTTTTTGTAGGGAACAGTACGGTGGCTGAGAAGTGCAAAATCAGCAAAAAAAAGGCAAAAACAAAATAACAAATCCGAAAACAAATGAACAAATCTAAAAACAAAATAACAAATCCGCAAACATTTTGACGAAACCGAAAACACGACAATCCAGACAAATGGGAAAAGGTAGGTATAGTTTGCAAATTAAACACTTACCGATCATTGGACAAGACACCTGTCATTTAAGATATACAGGAAGTACAAAAGTTTCTCCTTGCTTGCCAATGTTTACTTCTGTTATTTTCTTATATTTAAAGGTGCAGTAATTGAAATAAAAAAATAGTTTAAAGTAAACAGAGAACTTTACACATGTACAAGAAACAAAGTTATAAGATTTCATACCTGTATATCTTAAATGACAGGCGTCTCGTCCAATGATCGGTAAGTGTTCCATTCACAAACTATACCTACCTTTTCTGGTTTGTCTGAATTGTTGTTTTGTTTTCAGATTTGTTAATGTGTTTGCGTATTTGTTATTTTGTTTTCCGATTTTTTCATTTGTTCCGGATTTGTTATTTTGTTTTTGTATTTGTTTATTTGTTTTTGCATTTGTTATTTTATTTTCAGATGTTATTTTGTTTTCGGATTTGTTAGTGTTTACTTATTTGTTAATTTTTTTTTTTTATTTGTTAATGTCCACCGTAGAACAGTGAAACCCTACCCCTTTCCATTTTGCAAAAAAAAAAAAAAAGTTTTTTAGCAATGTGTCAGCGTCCCGTGATGTCAAAATGATGCAAAACTATTAGGTGCTCACTGAGAAAATTTAACATTCGCCACCAGCCAAAAAGAAAAAGAAAGAATGAAAATCAGCCCAAAGATCCTAAGTGCACACAAACATTTTGGAATAAAAATGTGTGTATAAATGAGGGTACTTGCTTTAAAGCTTCTGTTCTTTCTTCAGAAAGTTATAGCAGCATGAGCCTTTGGAGAGGTTAAAAAGTAAAGTCCATTTGCACTCACTTGTTCCAAATTCATAATGAAAAAAAGAAAAAACAGCTTGAGAAGCAAAATCTTCCCACACCGCATCCAGTTTTAGCAGTGAATTTACCTCAATCTTAGGCTCATTTACAAGACCGCACAAGAAGCCAGAAACCACATCTGCTCAAACGTATGCCAGACAGACAATTATTGAAAAACAAAATCATTATGAAAATGTCATTATCTTTATCATTATGAACACTTTAAATTGTAAGAGACTGATTTGATCGGATGCTTCTCTCGGATATTGGATTTGTTTATTTGTCACTATTTCAGGTTACATCCTGTACCATTGGATACAAAAAATACCAAGAATAGACAGTGTATCCTCCCTTTTGTAATCTTGTTCCTTGTCTTTGCCTTTTACATCCTCACCTTCTACTTTCAGCAATGTAAATTTAGTTGCAGTTTCCCAGATTATGGTACATGTAGCAACTTTAATCTTGCAGAAAGCCAATGATTTCATGCAATACAGTGTGGGTTGGTTAAGTACATGTAAAAGCCTCTCTATTGGCAAAAAAAAAAACTATTCAAATTGTGTCCTATATGCTATGTATAAAAATAAATAAATAAATAATACATGTAGTGTGTTTCTTATTGTACAATTTGCTATTTGCTCTTGCACACCCACACACACTCCAGCATTTAAATACATAAACTACACAAAACTTTCACTTTCTTATTGATTCATTCAAAAAAGAAAAAAGGGCCCATCATGCAGACATGCACGTGTACATACTCACATGCACTCACATGTACAAAAGCAAGCCAGTACCTCTTGTCGGCAGGGTTTTCTTGACTGGGCGCTACCTCCTGTAGGTCAGGTAGATTGGCAAAATCATCCTGCTCAGCCAATCTGATCGCCAGAGACATAACCACCATCTTCCCTTCCCTTTACCACAGGCAAATGTGAGAGGATAGGGAAAATAGTAGAGAAAAGAATTTTTGGAAAGAAACAAGGAAATATAAAGAGTAAGAACAGACAATGTAAAAAGAAGCAGCATGATCACCAGCAAAACAGCATGGCCTGAGATTCCCATAGTGCATCAAGCTTCAAAAATAACAGCACAATATTTGTTTCGTGGAATTTTGAAACCCCAATAAAACAAAACTACTATTATGCTGGTACTCTGGAAGCTTCCTGTATATTGATATGAAGCTCTGTCTGGATATTGCATCCCATCCTTCAATGGTCTTTAATGGATTTTTTTGGTGTAAACAATTAAAAACTGGTTTCAATGAGTTCTTTCACAAAGGGCCCCATTACACATGCACACACTCAGCTTTATTCAATATCTGGCCCTTTAGGAATCGCATTCCCCTTGTTTTATCACCACCTCTCTATCTCTTTATTGCTGTCTCCTTCTCTCTCGTCTATCTCGTCCATCCATCCCTTCTCCCTGCAGAGTGCAGATTTAATTGTGCCTCATTAGGAAGATCTGGACTAATTGTTTCTATTTGAGAGTCAGGCCAGACCAAGGTGCCTAGGGTGTACCGCTGCTTTCTAGGCCATCGCCTTTTCTATCCTGGTTTTTCCTTTTCTTCTTTCGCTCATCCTTTTTTTCGATCTGTAATGTCATTCCATTTTCTCCTAACCGCCCTCTTGTCTGAGCTCGCCCTCTTCAAAATCCCTCCAGCCTCACCTATTTCAACAGCTTTTCCACTTTTTCTCCCCCCCCTTCCATTATCTGCGTCTATAACTCGCTCACTCTTTGCTTTCTGATCGTAAAACCACTCACCTCCCAAACATTTAAGCCTGTCATATGACATTTATCCTTCGCTTCTTTCTCTCTCTCACTCACCCTCGAAATTGCATTCTGTCTTTCTGAAAAAAAAAAGCATCTGTCTGTTTCAATGTCTTGCTCATGCTCTCCTGGGCATCTTTGACACTCACTGCCTATTTTTACCTTCCATATCATAATGCCCTTAAAAAAGTGACAGGTTCCCTAGCAGGACCCAAGGAACACATCATACAATCACACAAAAACACCCCATGCAGACACAGACACAGATACACACGCACACACACTAAGGCTGGCACACAAAGTGTAGACAAAACAGCATTGGGAGTTTCTAGTCTCAGTAAAGATAGACAGACTGTTCTAATAGGCTGTTAACAATGCCAACACTTCACAATGATTACAGAGCAGGAACCCTCAATAAACCTTGTTTGTCTCGTTCTCGCTCTGTCTCTGTCTCGCTCTGTGTCAGTTTCCAAAACAGGTTGTGAATGCGAGTCTCCTCCTTGTTTGGACAGCTACGCTTGACTGTGGGTAGGGAAGAATTGTAAAATAAATGAGCTGCTCTCTTTCCGACGGCCTGTGCTTGAAATGCCACCTACACATAATGCACATGATCAATCTTCTGTCACGGAGCAATTGTTGTCATATATGGATTGTCAGCAGCATTCTATTAATAGACAACAGAGCAATAATTGCTGTCAGTCTTTCACATTTAGTTCCCTACCTTTACCGATATTTAAAATGTGCAACTAATAAAGTATATTTAATCAAAGTATATAAAGGTGCATGCATTTCACTGCAGATTCCAATATTTCTCCTCTCCCCCCTGCTCCACTCCCCCCATCCTGCAGTTACTATCTATTGTGAGTGTAATGAGGCTGCAAACAGAAGATCAATGTGTCAGGCTTAACGTGAGTCTGCAGCCAGGAGCTTAACCCATGCACCTGACCTGCCACAGACAATGTTATACACGCACGTAAACAAAATCCACACACAAACAGAAATACATAAAGGCATATACACCTAGCATTCATATTATTAAATCCATCTTCCTAATATCTCTCTTGTGCTTCCAAAACAGCTGTACCAATCAAAACCTGGTGTCTTAATGGTTAAGACTTGTTTGTCTAGCATATCCAACTGATCCTCGAAAGGATTGAGATTTAAAGAATTTGGTTCCTAAAAAACTTCATGGACCATTTTTGCAGAGAGCTGTGCATATTTTTTCCAGCAGAACATTGCTCAGAGCATTAAACTGCCTCCCCCAGCTTGCCTTCTTTTCATGGTGCATCCTGGTTCCATCCCTTTCACAGGTGAGCGATGCAAAGGCACCCAGCTGCCCACATAATGAAAAGGAAATGTGATATATCAGATCAGATCAGTTCTGATGGTTATGTGCCTACTTCAGCAGTGGCACTCTAGTCTGTGGCAACACGCCCATAACCCTAACTATTTACCCTGTTTATCAGTTTTCTTTCCTTGGACCTGTGTTTGAAGGTACTAACCACTGCATAACCATCCCACATAACCTGGTATTTTGGAGATCCTCTGACCCATTAATTTAGCCATAAAAATTGCACATTGTCAAAGCCTTTATATGTGCTCATTTCTCCTGGCCATTTGCTTGCTGTTTAATAAATCCTAACGTTCGCAGGTTCAAATGTAGTGGTATCATCAGTGTTTTATATATATATATATATATATATATATATATATATATATATATATATATATATAGAGAGAGAGAGAGAGAGAGAGAGAGAGAGAGAGAGAGAGAGAGAGAGGACCAAGTGACCAAGCCTTTAAGGCTGCCACATTCAGGGTTGAGTGAGCTCTGACCCTAAATGGAGCAGGGAGACCAAAGGACCCATAAGAAGACACAATAGCATCAATAATCCACCAGCTGAGCATCTGTTAATGAGCAGGAAGCCACTCTAGGGTGTAGAAGGGCACTGGTCATACTTGGAGTAAACTCCAGGAAAGAGGGGGCCACAGGGAGAGCCTGCAAATCACCCACTCTCCTCAGAGAGCAGATGGCCAGCAAGAAAACGGTCTTGATGGACAAGTGCCTTCACGAAGTTTGGCCAAAGGCTCGAAGGGGGGCTTGGATAGAGCCTCCAACACTAGCCTCCAACAATAGTGTTGGAGGGGGCTTCAGCCTCTGGGTGCTGTGAAAAAACGAGTCAGGAGTGGGTCTCTGCCCAGTAAATGCCCAGACACAGGGGGGCGTGATACGCCAAAACGGCGGGTGCATAGACTTTAACCTCCTAAGACCTGAGCTTTGGTTTGGCTTGCATTTTAGATTTCCTCCAGTTATTTGGGGTTAGGAAGAACCAATAATTATAATAACCATATATTTTCTTTGAACATGAAGCTCTTCTTGGAAAAAAATGATGTCACTTATGTGGACACTCGGCCTGTATCTACAGAAAACAATAAAGACACCATTGTGCACAATGTCCACGTATGTGGACACCCAGGTCGTAGGAGGTTAATAGTGGGCGGAGCCAACCCTTTTGCGAACAGCTCCTGCAGAAACTCCAGCACTGAACCAACTGGGCAGTGGACTGGGTCCAATTTGTGCCCAGAAGCACCACGCAGTGAACAGATGCCATCTCGCTTATGACCTCTTTGTGGAGGGAGCTCTGGATTGAAGAATGTCTCTACCACCTCGGTGGAGAGACCTGAGCCTCTGAGCTGTGCCCCTTTAGGGCAGAGGAATTTTCCATGAAGGCTGCTTTAGGAGGGCCACCAGGTCCGTGAACCATGGACAGCCTGGTGGGGCTGGTGGATATAGAGAGAACCATAGGGGACAGTGCAATGGTACTTGTGCTGTGCTGAATTTCTCCAAATCTGTTCCACCACCTGAGGGTCTCAACAGATTGTCTGCTGTATCGTTCAAACAGCCTGGTATATAAGCTGGGGCCCACAGGAGGATCTGACGTGCCAGCCTGTACAGGGGGCGCGAACGCAGACCCCCCCGTGATGGTTGATATACAAGACCACCCTGGTGCTGTCCGAGCAGACCAACACGTGCTGGCCTCTGAGGTCCGGGAGGAAGTGCTTTAAAGCCAGAAGCACAGCCAGCATTTCTAGGCATTTGATGTGCTACCAAATGGACACTGTCCCACAGACCTTGTGCAGTAGGAAACTGAGATCTCTCCATGCATCTAAGGCAAGTAGGCATCACTGTGTGACCTTGATCGTGTGGAGGGGATTGCCCTTCTGAGAGAACCCCAGGCTCTGAGCCACCACTGAAGAGGTCTCATGTACAGGAGGCCATATAGAATGCCACTGGACGCTGCTGCCATGAGCCCAAACAGTCTCTGGAACTGCTTGACAGTAAGTGGACTGCCCTTCTCTGACCTTCCTGACCACCGTGAGGATGGGCGCTATGCGGGCAGAGGAAAGCTGCGCACACATATTTGCCGAATCCCAAATGACGCTGAGATAGGTGGTTCTCTGTGATGGAGAAAGCACATTCTTCCCGGTATTCAGCCAAAACCCCAGCTCCTTCATGTTAATGAGAACAGCGGATGTCAGAAAACTCTCCGCCCAAAGTATCTCCCAGATCCAGCTCCCGCAGCAGGTCGGGTTGGTATGTCTGCAGTACCGATATAGTGTGCAGACATCCAGCAGCCTGGCCTCTAAAGCATAAGCCTTACCCACTAGCGCCGAGGTAGTGCACAGCAGCTTGGTGGGTAATGTTGGGGGTTTTAGGGAAGATGCCACACCCATGGAGAGATAACGTGCTAGCATCTCTTCAACCCATGGCATGACTCTTTAGCCAGAATCCTCAAACCCTGAGACATTGGAATAAACTGCAGTCTAGGGTTTAAATGGGCGGGACGAGAAAGGCCGCACCCAGGACCTGGACACCTCGATGTGCAGGTCAGGAAAAAATGGCAAGCCCCAACGTGGTGGCTGTGATTCCGGGAGCAAAAAACACTCATCGAGCTTGCCCGAGTTAGGGGCTTTATGCTCACCGGCCGGCCAAACTATATCGAGCTTCTGAATGGTGCATGTCACAACCTCCAGGAGCTCCTCGCTATCAGGTTTGTACTTTTGCTTTTATTAAAGTTATTACAATTGGATAAAAAGAAACAGATTTCATCTGATGAGCCTGCACAATGTTACTGTTATATTTTTGAAGTCTAATAAAGTTCATTTAAAAATATGATTGTACATGTATCTTTAATTTATTATCAGTATTGTTTTGTTTTTTTGACAGTTATTTTAAAGGTATCCTGACTATTTACATCTTTGTAATTAATTTGACCATGTCATGAATGTTGACTTTTTCAAATTCTTACCTATATTGAAATGTATTCAAAAGTAAACATATGGCCATGTGTAAGAATATCATGAGTATTTATATTACATTAAAAATTGAATTTGATTGTGTTTATAAACTAATATTAACATCCAGGTTTAAAACCTTTTTAAGACATGACTAATCATTAAAAAAAACTAATAGGATGCCACTGATTTTAGTAAAATATTTATATTCATTAGTTCATTAAATACCTCGATATGTTCATTAGAGTCTAAAACATAAAAAACTAATAAAAAACAAACACACACACAAAATCTAAGACTCTCTTTTTTCTAATGTTTAAATACATCATGAGTGCTCTTAAAAAAAAGTCTGACATATCCATCAAAGTGCAATGATGCCCAAGAGGCTGTGGCAACATATTGCACCTCATTTCAAGCCAATGCAGCAGAACATGTCACACTGCACTAGAGGTGGTGCGCTCTCCTGTTAATGGTGAAAACAGTGTTGTTCACATATGAATAAACGCGTTAATACTTTTAAACTCGATCTAGGTAATGAAAAACAATTTACCTAGCAGTGTGTGAAGGCAATTGCTCATTTATCCTATCCTTGTGCTATTTAAATATTCAGCGCAAATTACAGCCTGGCTCTTTCATACTGGCCTCTTTCCAAACAAATATCCATAATAATTCAATTAACTACATGTCCCAACATGACCATATGTTGGGGGAACAAAACAGCAAAAAAGAAGGATGCAAACGTGTTTGTTTGAAGTTAAATCTATTGAGATGCCGGCAAGTGTCATGTAATACATCTTTGTCATGAAACATCTTATTTATTTTTATTTAGGTTAGACATGCTTTTTTTTTTTTTTTTACAGATTTTTCAGACTGTCTATATTTTAAGCCATCGAATAAATAATATACACTGACCAGGCATTATGACATAACATTATGAAAAGTAAAGTGAATCACACTGATTATCTCTTCATTATGGCACCTGTTAGTGGGTGGGATATATTATTAGGCAGCAAGTGAACATTTTGTCCTAAAAGTTGATGTGTTAGAAGCAGGAAAAATGTGCAAGCGTAATGATTTAAGCGAGTTTAACAAGGGCCAAATTGTGATGTCTAGATGACTGGGTCAGAGCATCTCCAAAACTGCAGCTTTCGTGGGGTGTTTTCTGGTCTGCAGTGGTCAGTATCTATGAGAAGTGGTCCAAGGTAGAAACAGTGGTGACCCAGTGACAGGGTCATGGGTGGCCAAAGCACAATGATGCATGTGAGGAGCGAAGTTTGGACTGTGTGGATCCAAAAGACGATCTACTGTAGCTGAAATTGCTGAAGAAGTTAATGTTGTTAATGCTGGATGGTCAGGACTGTTTTGGCAGCAAAAGGGGGACCAACACAATATTAGGCAGGTAGTCATAATGTTATACCTGATCGGTGGCCATGAAGGTCTATGTTTATTTTAAATATTTTAAAAAAGGCTGGTTCATTTATTTGAGACTAAAATACTATAACATTTAGCATATACTTCTGGACAAAAGCAAAAAATGGAAATATTAAACTTTTAAAAGTGGAAAAATTCTATAACACATGCACGTGTTAACATTTTCTTTTTTACTTTTTTTTGTTTGCTGTAGAATTTGGAGAAGAGTGAGAAACACTGAAATTCATTTATATCATTAGATCATTAGAAACTACTTGGACAAAACACTGGGATGCCTGACTTTTCCAGCTAAATGTGTTTTTTCCCCCAAACTGTTGCCACATTGTTGGAGCCACAGAAACTTATAGGTCGTTTTTGGATGTGGTAGGATGACATTTTCTCATGAATTAAGAGAAATCTGTTCCAGCATGACAACGCTCTTGTGCAAAAAGACAGCTTAATGAAGATATGGTTTGGATGGTTGCAGCCTGTGCAAATTTTTGCTTATTCAGCCACAAGGGCATTTAGTAAAGTCAGGCACTGGTGTAGGGTGAGGAGACCTAAAATGCACACAATGTTCCAATAAATTCCAAAGGTGTTCTATAGGGTTTAAGTCAGAACCCTATACCAGGCCACTCAAGATCTTCCGCTCATGTAAACCATATCTCCATGTAGCTGACATTGTGCACAGAGCTGGGACAGGTTTGTATCTCCTAATTCAGACCATGGGAAAATCTAATGTTATCTTATACAATGGTGTCCCTCCAAATCTGTGGTAACAATTTAGAGAAGAACCACATATGCCTGGAAAAGTCAGATGTCCCGAAACTTCGGTACATATCATATGAAATTATATAATTTGGTTTATTATAATTTTACTTATACACAGTAGGCACATGTCCTACTGTAACACTGTCTTGTAGTGTGCAAAATAGGACTCATCATACACACATATTAAGCCAGAGAGACTAGAAAAATGAGAGCAATATTCCAGCATTATAAAAACCATATACAAATTCAGGTCTTCACGGTAAAGATTAATGTTGACCAGACATGCAGGGGTTATGAAGGATGGGAGCAATATTCAACAGGTCAAAAATACAGCTTTATGCACATCCCAAGAGTCAGACAGATGGAGAGACAGCCACAATCCCAGTCTTAGAGGTAAGAACGAGAGAAAGCATAGCAAGCTCAATGTCATAAAAATGTCCTAGTGTAGGAGTGAAAATCAGGGTTTTGCATTCCGTAATGTGCTTTCCACATGTATCGGAAGTGAGCTGAAATCAGAAATAGACCCAGACCTTGAGCTTTTTTCATCTCCATGCTGCCTGCTACATTTGGCTATGTAGCATTCACAAGTGGACAGACAATATTATCTCAGGAACCCATGCATGCTTAAGAAAGAATTTCAGAGCTTTAAGGTAGATTGTAACTGAAAGGGAATGTGTTTTTTAGCTAGTTTTAGTTAAGTGACTCACAGGAAAGACTTGACATCCAGGCCACGGTTCTTGATCTGGCTCATCATGTAGTCCCAGCTGCCCGGGTTCCCCCTCAAGACCCGGCTCCCTGTGCCTCCTGACCTATAGCGGGAAGCTCCGCCCCCTGCTGTACTCCCTACAGTACCTCGAGTTCCAGTTCCTCCATGTTGAGCCGTAGATGTTGCTCCTTCCCCTCCACCCGGCCCTGTCCCTCCACCCCCTCCTCCAGGTTGAGAATGGAGCTGACCCAAGCTTTGTGAGATGGCTGAACGGGAACTAAGGCCTGAGGCTGGAGGTTGGATGAGGGGCTGTTGGAGGCTTTGCTGCCTGAGCAAAGTCCTGGGGCGGGGTGTGGCACCCGCCAAGGGGATATGCTCCAGAGATGAGAGGGCAGGGTCTGTGAAACTAGGTGGGCAAAGCAGAAGGGAGGGAAGAGAGCGAGAAGGGGAAGGCGAGTGCGACACAGTGATGGGCGGGGCAAGAGCAGCAGAGATGGAGGGACCAGCATAAAGGGGCGGGATGAAGAAGAGGAGGATGAATAACCATGTTGGGAGTCAGGGGATGAAGTGGAGGAACCGTGTGAAATGTGGGATTGAGAGGGGGAGCATGGAGAAAGAGGGGAAGTAAGATTGAACAAAAAGTTGTTTGAATCCGGATGAAGCAGAGAAAGCGAGCCAGAGGAGGAGAGAAAAGGAGTAAAAGTAAAGAAGGTGGAGAGGTTGGAGGAGAAGTTGAAAGCCGGATGAGGGCAGAAAGGAACAGCAAGCGATGATAAGGAGGACAAAGGCATAGAAATTAACTCGTCAGGTTGAGAGGAGGAAGAGGGAGTTTGAGGAGATGCAGGGTGTGAGTGAGAGCGAGGAGAGGGAGGAGAGAGGAGGAGAAGAAGGCAGAATGAAAGGACCATCAGGCCAAGGCAGTAGGCACCGTAACACAGGTAGCAGAAGAGGTTACAGCCACCTTGGTCAGCATGAGCTGACAGGTGTGTGTAACTGTGCATGTGTGTGTGTCCGTTCCCAGGCCGATTCGGACCACCTGGAGCAGACAGTGAGCGGTGCGAGTGCAAGTGTGCATGACTGTGTGTATGTCCCTGCAAAGTGTGTACAGCCTGCTTTCGCGGTATCCAAGGCTGAATGGCACGTGGAGTATGTCGCATCTGGCCTGAGCAAGCATGCCGAGGCGTGTGTGGCACCAAGCGACCACTGCCGGTTCTTCCAGGTGACTGCTTTTTGGCTTGATGAGGAACGCCCATATTTTTTCTTCTCTCACCCTTTCAGTCTCTACACAATAAATCCAGACATCTCCTGCTGTCTTTGTTCTATCGCTTAACCGCACTCAGTCACTTACTCTTTCATCTGACCCATTCTTATATACAACTGCAGTCCTCAAAAACCATACACCGACCAATCGTCTTTCTTATCTCTCTTTTGTAGAAACGTCACTCTTTCTTACTCACCTCCCCCTGTCACTAACTCTGTCTCTTATTAGCCTTATTTTCAGTCTGTTCTTCATCAGCAGGCTTTCAGAAACTGTGTCAAACTTATTGGAGCACAATCACAAACTTTAGACGAGCACCTAAAAGCTGACAAGCAACAACCACCGGCACTGTTAGGGGCCGAACAGTCTGCAGCACACTAAACTGCTGGACAGCTGAGGGTCCAGCTTTATCCAGCAGATAATAAACAATGTTTGTTTTTCTTTTTACATAAACATTCTATAACAGTAGACCACTGGCCTGTCAGAAATTACTTGCAAGTAGTGACACAATGGTTTGCAATACAAGAACTGTTGAGAGAGTGGGAAGAAAAAAGACAGACAGACATAAAAAAAGAGAAAGAATTTTTGAGAGAGAGAGAGAAAAAGAGAAAGAGAGAGAGAGAGACACACACACACAAAGCGTCAAAGAGACAGAGAGAGAGAGAGAGAGAGTGAGAGAAAAAAGAAAAATGGGGTGTGAGACACAAACACAAGAGACAGACACATATAGCTGCCTGGAAATAGAATCCAATTACAGAGTGAAGAGGGTGGAGAGAGGGGAAAGGATAAAAGAAAAGAGAGAAAGAGTGAACAGAGGAGGGGAGAAGTGTGCACGTACAGTGAGACCAGAGGAAAGTGCTATGGAGAGAAGGCATGAAGGAGAGAGCTGGGTGCCAGAAGAGAGGAGGTGCGAGATGGGGTGAGAAACGAACTTAAATTAAGCACCTGGTGTGTGACATCTACAGCTCAGACGTCATCCATTGCAAGTCTAAACATAACCAAGACAGAAATTCTCTCTCTCTCTCTCTCTCTCTCTCTCTCTCTCTCTCTTTCTCATACACACACACACTCTCTCACTGTCTCCACTACTGCTGCTGTTCATGACACTTCTCAACAATACAAACCCAACATTTAATCATCATCACTGCATTCTACAAGTTTCAAATAATTTTCCGATTTCCTCCTCACCCACAGCAAATTCTATCGCCTTGTCTCAATCTACTGCATATGCAATATACATGTGATTATTGCCCTTTAATAAAAAAAAATATATATATATATATATATATATATATATATATATATATATATATATATATATATATATATATATATATATATATACCCTATTGGAAACAAAAACATATATTACGGAACATTATAAATGTCTTAAGAAAATTACTAATGCTGATTATCAATTGCAAAAAAATATATATATCCAGCAAAAATATCTTGAATATAGTGAAAACATCTATAGTCAATTATATCTAATGGTTACTATTATAAGATTACATAATTCCAATAGAGCACTAATATATAGTATAAAATTGTATATAAAAATTGGTATAATATATATCTATATATATATATATATATATATATATATATATATATATATATATATATATATATATATATATATATATATATATATATATATGAATTTAATAATATTGTTGGCTTTTTTTAACTTTTAGTTGTTAGTCCTTACATCATTAACTCATTTTTCATTCATTCTTGCTCAATTGTTTTGTGTTTTGAGTTAATAAAGATGCATTATTGCTGCTAATTATGCAATCAATACTCATTTTCTCAGCAGATGTTTGCTCAAGAGATAGTCTAATTTTGCAAGTCGCAATGTAAAACAAACTGTGAATAAACGTTTGACAAGCATCTATTTAGAGCTTTATTAAGGTGTGTGTGTGTGTGTGTGTGTGTGTGTGTGTGTGTGTGTGTGTGTGTGTGTGTGTGCATGTGTGCATTGTTGTTTATTAAAGGGTTATTAGAAACTTCTAATAAACATTTTTTATATTTTTATAATAAAATGTCAAAACAGTGATATTTGAAGTTTAGGTTATACACCTAATTAAACCAGCCATTGGGGTTGCACAAGCCTGTGCACTCTTAGTGCTGGTCCCAAGCCAGATAAATGGGGAGGGTTGCATTAGGAAGGGCATCCAACATAAACCGTGGCAAATTAAATATGCGGATAACAAACCGAGGCCCGGGTTTTGAATGACTGCCACAGGTACAGTATTGTTAGCCAACAGGCTACCAGTGGAAATTCGGCTACTGTTGGCCAATGGAGGAGAATGAAGGGGGGACGATGTCTACAGAGACAGCAGGAAAAGGATAAGTGTAGAAGAGTGGAGGTTGGGGTAGGCACTTCAAATGTTGGTACTATGACTGGTTAAGGGAGAGAGTTAGCTGATATGATGGATCAGAGAACGGTAGACATGTTTTGTGTCCAGGAGACCAAGTGGAAAGAGAGTAAGACCAGGAACATTGGGGGTGGATTTAAACTGTTCTACCATGGTGTGGATGGAAAGAGAAATGTTGTTGGGGTGAAGGTAAGAGTGTAGTGGAAGTGAAGAGAGTTTCCAATAGGGTGATGAACGTGAAGCTGTAAGTTTAAGGGGTGATGATAAATGTCATCAGTGCCTATGCTCTGAAAATTCTGGAGTGAGTTAGATAAAGTGGTAGACAGTGTACCTAGGAAATAACGATTGGTGATTGGGGCAGATTTCAATGGCCATGTTGGTGAAGGGAACAGAGGTGAGCAGATTTCAATGGCCATGTTGGTGAAGGGAACAGAGGTGATGAGTATGGGTATGTATGGCCTTTTGGAGAGGAATGTGGAAAGGCTGATAGTGTTAAATTTTGCAAAAAGAATGGAAATGGCAGAGAGATAAGAAAAGTAGGCAGGAGTAAATAGAGATACAGCTGCAGAGGAAGAGGGATGTGGCAAAAGCTAAGGAAAAGGCATATGAGGAGCTGTATGAGAAGTTGGATGAGGAACTATGGAAGGAGAAAAAGATTTGTACTGATTTGTAACAATTGGCCAGGCAGGGGGACTGAGCTCGGAAGGATGTTCTGCAAGTTAGAGCAATAAAGAATGCAGATTTGTTGACTAGTGAGGAGAGTGTGTTGAGAAGATGGAGGGAGTACTTTGAGAAGCTGATGAATGATGAAAATTAGAGAGGGAAAAAGTTGGATGATGTGGAGATAGTGAAGCAGGAAGTGGATAGGATTAGTAAGGAGGAAGTGAGAGCAGCTATTAAAAGAATAAAAAAGCGTTTATATGTTTAGGAGAGATGGCAGTGGTGTTTTTAACCAGATTGTTCAACAAGATTCTGAAAGGTGACAGTATGCCTGAGGAATAGAGAAAGAGTGTGCTGGTACCAGTTTTTAAGAATAAGGGAGATGTGTAGACCTGCGGTAACTACAGGGGAATAAAGTTATGGGAAAGAGTATTGGAAGCCAGGCTGAGAGAAGAGGTGACCATCTGTGAGCAACAGTATGGTTTCATGCCGAGAAAGAGCACTACAGGCGCATTATTTGCTTTGAGAACCTGGATGGAGAAGTATAGAGAATGTCAGAAGGAGTGTGTTTTTGGATTTAGAGAAAGCATGAGGAGGTCAGGTGCGTTAGAGAAGCATGTGAGGGTGGTTCAGTGTGCACTAGGAACGACAGACTGGTTTAAGGTGGAGGTGGGACTGCATCAAGGATCGGCTCTGAGCCCTTTCCTGTTCGCAGTGGTGATAGACAGGTTGATGGACGAGGTCGGACAAAAGTCTCAATGGACTATGATGTTTGTGGATGAAATTGTGATTTGTGGTGAGAGTAGGGAGCAGGTTAAGCAGAGCCTGGAAAGAAGGGGAATAAAAGTCAGTAGCAGTAGGACAGAGTACATGTGTGTGAATGAGTCGGAGGGCAGTGGAGTGGTGCGGTTGCAGGGAGAAGAGGTGGTGGAGGGGGAGGAGTTCAGGTACCTGGAGTCAACAGTGCAAAGTAATGGAGAGTGTGTTAGAGAAGTGAAGAAAAGAGTGCAGGCAGGGTGGAGTGGGTGGAGAAGAGTGGTAGGAGTGATTTGTGATAGAAAAGTATCTGCGAGAGTGAAAAGGAAAGTTAAGGACTGTGGTGAGACCTGCGATGTTGTATGGTTTGTTGAAAGTGGCGCTGGCTAAAAGACAGAAGGCGGAGCTGGAGGTGGCTTAGGATTAGAAATTACAGATTGCTATGCTACGATCCGCTGTCACGACCCATAACCGGAGCAGCCGAAAGAAGAATAAGAAGGGTACACATATAATTTTACAGTTGTTTTAAATTCCAGGAAAAAAAAATCTCAAAACGTAAAATATTTTTACAATTTTGTTTCGTTTTTTCGTTTTTTGTCATCTTGCAATCAAAATCCTATGTCAAAACCATCGTAACTCTGGGATCATCTGTATTTGCACTTTGTCCGGGTTAGTCTCAGTGAAACCTGAGACTATCATGGGAAATGTTGGTTGTAAGATGGGTATACACCCAGATTGGGGTTGCAGTTCATACTGTACATATGTTCGCACACAAGGGCAACTTTGGAGACTTTAATTCACCTAACAGCATTTTGAAAGGTGGAAACCTGGAAAAACCTGGAGTAAACCAGTATATATATATATATATATATATATATATATATATATATATATATATATATATATATATTAGGGCTGTCAAAATGAATGCGTTAATATTTTTTTATATGCGTTTGTGGAACTGTTTAAAAAGTTGTTAAAGCAAGACAAGCAAACAGCAAACCAGTCAAGAGCTCCGCTTTAGACGACTAATGGCAGTCAGGTGAAAGAGCAGAAAGGCTAAATTGTGCTCCTCTGAAACAAGGATAATATAATAATTAGGCCATTATAAGAGCTGAGGTTGTTGGCAGGTGGGGATGGGATTTAGAATAGTTGTAATCACAGTGTTTTGTTACATTACTGCCTGATATTGAGCTTCTAGTATATATTACTGTGTGTGTGTGTGTGTGTGTGTGTGTGTGTGTGTGTGTGTGTGTGTGTGTGTGTGTGTGTGTGTGGTGAAGTGAGTCATTGTGGTAATGCGTCTTCTATTATTAGTGCGCCGCAGCCCGAATCGTCCATTTAACACGGACCCACACACAGGCATGTTCCCCATAAAACCCGTTCCAAATACACACTCAATTTTTTTTTCTCTTTCTCTCTGTCTCGCTTTCACTCACACACACACACACACACACACACACACCCCGAACTAATCAACAGTGTATGTGGCTCTGAGCTACCTGGTTCGGTCCACCCCTCCATGCCCTTTGGCACTCTTTCTTCACTGTTTCTTTTCTCTTTTTTCCCCCGTGATTAAATGAAAGCTACAAAGTCTATCTTTGTACTCACCATTTTTCATCCTCACCCCTTAACCTCCCTCTGTTAAACTATACTCTCCCGAATCCCATTTATTCTGCACTCCTTCTCTACCCCATCCCAACCTCCCCCCATCCTCCCATCCACCAGCTTCAATCTCTTTCTTTCTTTTCGACTCACTTGCCGTTCTTCAGGTCCTCGGACTGTGTGCGTCCGTGCGCCATCTGCCACCTGCTGGCTTTATTGGCTCCCATCATCATACTCTTCACGCTGTCGCTACGTGAGGGGCCCCCGCCATCCCCCCCACGACCACCAAGAGACCCCTTCTGCCCCCCAGAGACTGAGCCACTGGGGATGATGTTTGTAGGGTGGAAGAGGAAATGGTGAGAAAGATCACAGAGACATAGTGAAAGAACAGTAAAACAGAGAATGTAACGGTGATATAACGGTTGCATTAAAAAAAGATGCTTAAAGGTGAAAAAATTATCTACCATCTACTCAGTGGTTGAGAGTTCATATGTGCAAACAGGTGGTGATGGGAAACAGTGCATGCGGTAGGTGTCGAGTAGGATGAAAAGGTTTTTTTTTTTTTTTTTTTATATCCAGCACTGATTATACCTCCTGTCCATGCAGTGTGTTCTGAAAGCCTGGCAGCACTTTGCTTACAGCACTATGGGCTTGAAGTTAATTATCTCTGGATTTATATTTTTTCTTGCTGTCCATTGGAGAACCTTATTTCTCTGGGTTCAAGCTCTCTTTTGAGAGCTCTTTGTTACGGAAATGTGTCAGCATAACGAACAGGGAAATGAATACCACCTCAGGCTGCTCTGGTTATAAAGCTTGGGCTGGCAAGAGCGAGAATCTGCTAGGAGTCAAGGCTATCAGTGAAATTGTCAGAAAGCACAGGCTACCGTCACTAGAGGGCATTACTGAGTCTGATGTCATCGGCTCTAAAATCCAATGCTGCCGTGTGATGCATGTGATGCTCTCACTAATGCACCATTGTGGTGTGTACTCGGCTTCTGCGAATGTTACAGGAATCGCATACATGACAACTGGGATGATGGAAATCCTAGCACTACAGCACCCCCTGGTGTTTGGTGTTCCGTTTGAACACCACATCAATCTTTGTGTCAGAGCGCATCTGAATAAAATCCTAATAGAAACATATTTCATTACACATGCTTTAAGGTGAACATCTGCAATCGGTTATTAGTCATACATCGATTGTTAGGCACCATAATGGGTACCGATGTCATAAACAGCACGGAAACGACTCAACATCTCGCCACAAAACAGCAGCAGCACTATAATAGCAATTACAAATACGAGGTTATGAACAACAAACGAGAGTGGCAGCTGCAGAGCAGAGCAAAATCAGCTCAAAGCAATTGTTTCACTTTCACTTGTCTTCGCGTGTTAAGTGAAAAAAAAAACACCACCAGTCACCAGGGTGATCTTAAGAGCATTATGTAGGCCTAAGTGTGCATCAGAAACTATAATGAATGATAAATAAAGAGCTGTATAAACCTGCCAATAAATGATATCATGTCAACGCCATTTTGAGGGATCTTTAAAATATTTTGCCTGTACTAAGAGTGCAGCAATTTGCCTGGCAAAATGAATCACATTTTGCTCGAATCTGCAGCTCTCACACCATTGTCCAGATTCTCTCCACACCTTTTTAATCCAACCAGCTCCAGATTCTCCGGGGCCTTCTAAGAAAGACCACTTATGTACTGTAACAGTCCAATTAATAAAAGGGCACGTTAAGCTGAAAAGACAGGATTGCTCCCACATCAATCATGGTTCCTTTATTTTCGTTCCTGACAGCTCTCTCTCCATCTGAAAACCTTGCTTGCTTGTTAGATCTAAAAAGCCACTGAGTAGCTTTTGACAGGCAGGTGCTATAGAAGTGTGCTCTGTAATGCCAGTGCAGCTAAAAGCTCCCGCTGGCATAGCCAGCTGTTTAGGAACTGAATAGAAACTGGACTGAATTAAGCGGGTCCTGGTTCACCTCATCCACAAGCTGGAGTGGAGGTGAAAGGTGGGAGTGAACAAGGACTGCACTTATAAGCGACACATTTTGATTGACCAGGAACCAGGAACTAGCTAGCTAGGTCAAAACCACAAAACACAGAGTACGAAGGGGTAAACAAGAAAATGGCAAATAGGAACAGTTGCTAACTAAACACAAGCGAGACCACAAGTATTTATAGACACACACTCTCTCACCCTTACACACACTGCACACACCCCGAACAAGACAAAGGTGAGGGAACGAGGCCAGGAAAGTGGCCATGGCAGAGCCAGAGCAGGAGAGGAGGAGCTGTGACACACCATTACCACATCACAACTTCACGGCAACGGTCAACCCTCAGCAGGATATATCGAGGGAAGGAAAGGAAAGGGAAGGGAACGGAAAACATAACAGAAAAAAATAAACAGACAGCGTGCTAGTAGCTTTGACAATCTAAACTCATACATCAGAGGGTTGTCCGTCTCCATGGTAACACCCCATGGGGGCGAGGAGAGGGGCGGAGGCTAGAGTTTACGGGCCAGGGAAGCATGGCAGGGCTGTAGGGAGCAAGGGGCAGTTCCACACAGCTCCTCTCCTGTCATCGTCTGAGCAAATTATTATGATGCATCACTAACCTGCAGGCTTCACGAGGGCACCCGGGCGCACTGAATTACAGAGCCGTGTTTTATGACGGCGGATGGAGAGGAGACTGAACGGCGTGACGTTAAGTAAAAAAAAGTTAGAATGGGTGCGAGGCCAGGAACAAGCATGATGATCAGAGTTCAGGGCTGGATTTCCGCCCATCATGCAGAATGCAGCTAAGTGTTCATTCGCTCTTTACACGCCGTGCATTACAAACTTCGCGCTGACTACAGACGTCCGATCCAAATGGAATTCTAATAAAGCAAAAATGTCTCTTTTTTTTCCAAAATGTTGGCCCCGTTTACATGTGGCAAAGATGCAAAATGTATACGCAGGCAATTTCCCAGACAAGACGCGAACCCTCAGATAGCACACGCCAGTGAAAATGTGAGAACTCTGTTTGCTAATTGAAAAAAATAAAGAGCATTTTTTTTCCATTCACCCTTGACTATAATGTGCTATTTAATCCTGATAAGTGTTGTAAGACAGCACCCCTTTCGTGAAGAGAGCGAGCAGATGAAATAAATCATCACCATGTAATAAGCAGATTCAGCTCCCTTCACACAACATTCCTCTAGTGATTAATCGACATAACCTATTTTTGGAGCGTCATGCCGCTGTGGAGCACATGACTGACTGCAAAAAAAAAAAAAGGAAAGGATATGAAATTCCTCTAAAAGTATGAAAAGGAAAAGATAAAGCATACACATTGACAGGGAACCAAAGTAGCATAGTCCCAAAGTCTTCCCAATTAGCAAACAAGCTGCTTCGAAACGTATTTTGCGATGTCGGCCGGATGTGTGTGTGTGCTATCTGGGTCACATTAGATGCATTTACATGTTGTTTTTTAAATGCATGCACATCGGTGCGAGCGGATTTCACCTTTTTTTTTTCTTTTTTTTTCCGTGGCGTTATGCAAACAAGTACTCACCAAGGCCACATGAACATCGTCAGTTCCTCAGGTGAGACCTCTTCGTCAGTAAAAGTACTTCGTTTGGCTGGACTGCATTTACACCAAACTGAAATCTAAACACAGCACGAGGCGCTCAGGCTGCTCCATGACATTCTCTATGGGCATTTACAGCTCATCCGAAAGAAAACATACACACTACGAATACAGATTGCCAGCTGTAAAAGGGGTCATAGCCTTTTGGAAATCTGTTTTTGCATTTCCTCAGCATTGAGCATGAACATGTAACGTGCACTGTATATATAAATATAAATATATATTTTCCTATTCGTTGTTTTGTCTAAGTCTGCCTCCTTATCTGCACTCTACAGCCTTGCCTGGTTGGCAGGGGTTATAAAAGGTTGGGATAGTTAGGGTGGGGTCTGTTGGGTAAGGGTTGGGTCTCTTACCAGCCTGGACAGAGACTCACTTGAGCGTGAGGCGAGGGTCTCCGTAAGGGGCATAGGGAGAAATGTTTAGTACAAACTCCTTGGGCGGGTAGGAGCTCCACCGCTGCTGCTCTGAATTGCTGTCATTGTTATTCCAAAAGTCTCTGTCTAGATCACTAAAGGCCAGAAAGAGACACACACATCCATGAGACACAGCATATCCATTCATCGGTCATCCATCTAAACCATCCGTCCATCAATTAGCTGTACTGCAGCCAGGGCTCTAATACAACCACCGAATCATGTTTTCAACAAAAGAGAGCATTTAAAGACGTGCAAATCTGAAGTCGATAACAGAGTGGCTGGGGGAAACACAAAATGTTCTTAAAGCAAAACAGAACAGTCATGTATGAGACAGAAAAAGGAAACATTCATTTACAGATTCTGGAATTTGGATGCAGTCAAAGAAATCGAAGGAAAAGTAAGAGAAAAAAATGCATTATATAATTACAGATCATTACTACAGATCGTACACACACACACGATAATAATACAACATCAAAAAAATCTACACATTCTACTCTGCTTAGGAGGGAAAAGAGTGTTAGTAAAGAAAAAAAAACAAAGAACGAACAATTGTTACAAATGACTCTCATGGAGATTCACAGTCTGCATGGTCATAGCTGCACTGCACATGAAGTAAAAAATATGAGGAGAGTAAAACAGCTCACAAAGAGTACAAGTCTCCACCAACAAGAGCAAACAAAATAAACCAATTAAGTATAACTGCTTTCAAACATAACCTCATGAAATGCACTAGGATCAAGGGGGAAAAAAAGACATTTGAACACCAGCCCCACCTGCAAACAGATAAAGCTGGATGTGCTCTTATTATTATTAGCATGATTATAATTATTATTCTAAGAGCACAGCTGCATTAAAGAGGCGAGTGAACTGCATTTTGAGTCACAAGTGAGAGTTCATACGAGCTCCCTAGGAACATGGAAAAAAAAAGGGAAGCAGCGATTGACTTCACCAGCCTGCACCGATAACAACAGCTGTGCAACAACACGATGCATCCACCCCACTTAACTCTCACTTATAGCCAGCACTTATGTCTGCCAAGCACCTCTTTCACACGCATACACACACACACACACACAAAAGCAAAACCGTCTATTTAAAAGAGATAAATTTACTGCGTCTGCCGCTCCCACACACACTTAAGCATTGGAGATGCTATCAGTCAAGGAAGCCGGAATTAGGCATAATGGAAAAGAATTTTCAGAATAAAGAGAATGCTGAAACATTTTTTCAATCTAAGCAAATCATATCATAAAATCGGCTTGCAGCAGATGAAATGCAACATTTTAATGTAACACAAAAAAGGGGATCGTGTATATTGGAAAAAAAAAAGTCATTCACAGTTGGAAGGGAATAAAGAACAGGAATTAGGAACATTTCATGGTGCTAGTCATATGACTATCAGCAGAGCTCATTAGCCACCTTGGCATCAGACTTACCAAGTCGTGTGATCTAGTGTTAGAGATAGAGAGCGAGATGGAGAGAGAAAGAGAGCTAGGAATGGAATGAAAGAAAGAAAAGGAGGTTAATTGTGTGAGATACTCTCCACCTACTTGATGGCTTTCTTCTCTCCTCTGCCTCGTGCGGAGTCTGGAGTGCTCACAGCCTCGACCCCTGGTTTATTTCTCTTTCCCTAGACACAGAGAGAGATAGAGAGAGCAAGAGACAGAGTGAGGATCTCAGTATGAGATAATAACGAGATAAAATCTCCTAATTAATCCATGAAACAAAACTCTGGAGTGCATTTACAAGGTCTGCATATAAGCCATTAAAATCTTTACTGTGCTCCTCCTGCACCCTGTCTGCATCTCCCTCCCCCAGCTCTAGTCTGATAGCCAACATCACACTACATCCTCAGTTGTAATTACTGTAAATATCCTATTTTATTCTAACACCTCACTGGTGTGTCACTGTGCCGTGCCTTTGGCAAAAAAGAAAAAAGAAAAAAAAAAAAAAAAAAAAACAACACACTTCACCTCATTTCAGCATCCTAAAAAAACCTTCTTACATCTCGCACTTTCTGTGTCCCCATGTTTTATAGATATACATTTGAGACGTGCGACTTCTCAGATACCCAGCACTGAGCATAGACCAATTAAAACAGCAAGCACATGCTAGAAGATTTCACACATCATGTTTACAGTTGCTTTCGCTGTAGTACTAACGATGGCTGTGTGCCTCCTGCTGAAAGTTTCGTCCTGACTCTTTGTACTTGCTGCTGGTGAGTTGGAAGCTGCTGTTTTTGTGTGTATACTCGCATAGAAAAAAATATTGCCTGACGATGTTCTTGTTTGTTATGTTATAAAGTTTTAAGTGAACAAAAGTGTTTGTACACCAGATTTTTCCAGCCAGTTTCCCAAACTGTTATCAGAAAGCTGAAGGCACACGATTGTATAGGGTGTCTTTGGATCCAGAAGCATTAAGTTTTCCCTTCACTTGAACTAGGAGACCCGAACCTGTTCCAGCATGACAATGCCCCTGTGCACAAAGCAAACTTAATAAAGATATGCTCTGTATGGGTCAGAGTGAAAGGTCTCCTTTTATAGAGATTTTACCTCAACCCTACTGAACACCTTTAGGATGAATTTGGCCGCTGACAGCGCCCAGGTGTCCTTACCTCACCTACATTAGTACCTGACTTTACTAACACCCTTGTGGCTAAATGAGCACAAATCTCCACAAGCACACTCCAAAATCTACTGAAATATCTTTCCAGAAGAGTGAAGGGAATTATAAACTTTGGCCTAATGGGGAATGCAATGCTCAAAAAGCACATACCATGCTTATGACTGGGTGTCCAAAAACTTTTGTCAATATAGTGTATATTGTAATGCATGTGCATGATCACTTCCTGGTCTGAAGTCAGTTAATCAATCTTTTTCCATTAACAGCCACCTGCTCATTAATTATCAGTAAATCAGGTAGCAGCATGGCAAAACCCGAAGGTGGGCAGACGGCTTCAGTTAATGTTCACATCAAAGATAGGAACAGAATCAAAACATTGCACTATCAATGGATTTAACAGTGGCATGGTTGTTGGGTTTAGAAATACAGTAATAATCTTAAGAGTAAACACACACACAATTGCTCATCTTGTTGAAAAGAACGGTCTGAGAAGAATAGCCAAGATTAGAAAAAATCTACTAACTCAAATATTCACTCGTTACAAGTGTGGTGATCAGAAATGCATCTCAGAATAAATTACAATTTGAGGTGGATGGGCTAGAAACAGCAGAGCACAATGGGGTCACCAAGAACGTTAATTTGAGTACAAGTGCATAAAAAACCCAGCATATGAAACGATTATGTGAAGTGAAACACCAAAGGCAAGCAAGTTCAGATGTTTGGACAGGTTGGACAATGAAACTAAAACACCTGATTTTAGACCACAATACTATATTTGTATGGTGTAGGGGATCCTTTTGTGGCCAATTCAACATTAGTTTATCTTGGGAATGACAGTTTTAAGTGGCCAGGCTACTACATAACGCTGGTAAAGTAAACCTTTTCCTGGCTCCACCAATATTCAAGGCCATGGAAGATGTTCAACTCCATTTTAATGTTCATCAGACCATGCTGTCACAAGTCTGCTGTGCATATTGGTGCATTATCTTCCTGATAATCCTTCGGGGTACAATGTTTGAACCATAGCATCCTCCATATGGTCATCCAGTATGGTTCGCAAGTTCCTGGCAGTAGCTGTACTACCTGTGCCCATCTAGCATTAGTATATGCGAGCTATGGAATTTCATAATATTGCAGCCTAAAACACAGCTTTGCTTCACTCTCTGCAAACAACAGTCATTAGGTTTTTTAGAGGTTTTTTTTAACACCGTAACTGTCCCTGAAATCATTAGAGAACAATGCTCTTCATATGGGGCACAATAAGATTTCTGCCCATGGCCCTATTAAAACAGACAAATGGCATTTGCACAAGCGAACAAAGGTTTGCTAATAGCAGCCCAACCACGAATACTGACCCTGTTGAACCCTGCAAAATTCTGTCAAAGTGTATTTAATTCTGCAATAAGTTGGGTAACTGTTTTTCTTTAGATACAATCCAGGGTATTACCCAGACATTCAGATAGCATCCATTTACATCGACAGATGTGGTTTGTCCTTTGTGGTGGAATGCTGACATTACGCAGGACATCGCGGCTCTCGAGACACCACAAAGACTTGCTGCCCTGGTCACAAATGCACCAACAATATATATCTGTTAACCTCTGATATATCTCCCATTATGTTCTGTGGATTGCAGTATTTAATGTACAACTCTAACTTCTGGAATAACTGCCACCTGGCCACCACTGCCAATCATATTGGCCAGTTTTTCAGTTTCTTCGTCGAACCTCTGTATCTGCAAAGTCTAATGCATTTCTGCTAACATAATAGGGTAACAATAATATTAAATTATCTTTATATATGTATGTGAATATATGTGATCACCATGGGAACAATACACTGATCAGGCATAACATCATGACATTACAATGTTATAACTGGTGAATAACACTGATTATCTCATCATCGTGGCACATGTTAGTGGAAGGGATAAATTAGGCAGCAAATGAACATTGTCCTTAATGTGATGTGTTAGAAGCAGGAAAAATGGACAAGCGTAAGGATTAAAGAGAATTTGACAAGAGCCAATTTGTGATGGCTAGACGACTGTGATGGCCATGGCGAAAGGGTCATGGGCGGCCAAGTTTCATTGATGCATGTGAGAAGCAAAGGCTGGCCAGTGTGGTCCAATTCAACAGACAAGCTACTGTAATTCTTCTTCTTCTTCTTCTTCTTCTTTCAGGTGCGACCATTAGGGGTCGCCACAGCGGATCATCAGTCTAAACACTACTCTGTCCTCTACATCTGCCTCTTTCAAACCAACTAACTGCATGTCCTCCTTCAACACATCCATTAACCTCGTTTTTGGCCTTCAGCTTCCTGGCGGCTCCATTCTCAGCATTCTCCTACTGATATACCCCATGTCTCTTCTCTGCACATGTCCAAACCATCTCAATTAGCCTTATTCACCTTGTCCCCAAAATGTCCTACCTGCGCTGTCCCTCTAAAAAGCTACTGTAATTCACATTGCTGAAGAAGCTAATGCTGTTAATGCTCGACGGGTCAGGACTGTTTTGGCAGCAAAAGGAGGACCAACACAATATTAGGCAGGTGGTCATAATGTTATGCCTGGTCGGTGTTCATCACCATTGTTAAAAAAAAAAGTCAGACAAATATGCAACAAATCCTGTCCTGTACACAGCATGATGTACACTGCTTAGTAATTAGCAGACGGTGTGAGATCTCACCCATGGCCTCTGGGACTGTGGTAATCTGGCTCAGTAGGACTATCTGTCCTGTTCCCTGAGCCATTCCGGAGCTAGAGGACAGCAGAGTGTATGAATGGCTTGGCTGGCTTTTGCTTCTCTGTGGCCGAGAGCATTTCGCAGCAAGGGGCAGGTTACGGTTATGCTTGTACAAATAGAGCTCTGTGATTGGTGGAGCTTCGATGCTGCAAGAATCTCCAAAAGCAAGGACACAAGCAGTGAATCAGCTTGCATGGGTATTTATGTATGTATGTATGCATGCATGTTGAGGAACGACAGTACTCAAGTCTATTAATAGAGTCACTTTACTTTGTATGTCAGTCAGGACTTACTGCGCCTGCATGCATGTACTTACAGGAGCAGAACAGTGTGTGAGGGTGAAAATGGAGCAGACAGGACAGAAGAAGTCAGAACACATGCTTACAGAGGTAATTTACTGCAATCACGTAGAGTACATAGGGATCATTTCATTTACAAATGTGGTTCTAAGAAAAACTCACTCTGATTTTGTTCCATACATTTCTTTTAAATGTAAACAAGAGAGATTTTGTAGATACACACCACTAATGTGTGAATTCAGCAACAATTTCCACATACTGTTACTTCCACTACACAAGCTAGCACTGTGTCCCAAATCGCATACTTAAACACCATTCAAGACTGTAATCATGTACTAAAACTAGCTAGAGTTCCTATTCTAGTTAGCAGCCTTCAAAACTACCAAAGTATAACATGAACGTTAGGTCAAATGAATTTGTTTTTATGAGATGCAGCTCATGAAATCCCTAACGATGGCAGTGAATAGGTTTACCAAAAGAGAGAGCTTGTCAATGTGTGCAATAAATCACTAATCAGTTGACATTATGCTTGAGATGTGAATGTCATATTTAATCCTTCTGATGTACACAAGATAAGAACAGTGTGTGAGTGTGTACAATGGCAGTCATGCATCAGGAATAAACTAGGCTCTTGGACTTCGCGGCAGAGTGTATGGCACTACCCTGCTGTGGATTTTTTTCTTATAACACTTTTCAGTATAGACTAGTAAATCAGTACAAGCAATATTCCTGGTTTTGTTGTTCCTTTTTATATTTACATTTACGCCCTTATCCAGGGCGACTTACAGTTATGCCAGTTATACAGCTAAACAGTTAAGGGTTAAGGCCCCCAGCAGTGGCAGCTTGGTAGTGCTGGGATCTGAACCAACAAACTTCTGAAGTCCAACATCTTATCCACTGAGCTACCACTTTTTTGTCACTAAAATTTCACATACATGCTATAAACTTATATCGAGGCATGGGGGTAACAGATAATTCATAATCCAAAAAAGTTTGAAAACCCCTGGTGTGCAAGGTCAGGCCAGTTGTGAGTAATGCAACAGTAACACAACAAAGCTCTTTACATGCATAACCATAAGAGTCTTAACCAGACTTTGGGGTTGATAGCTAAAAATCAGAAAAGCAGTTCAACAGTGACATTTGAATTCATCTCGGTAAGAACAGCATGTATATTACATTAAGAAACCCTTTTAAACAAATAAATAAATAAATAAGCAGTGACGAATCATGAGGACGTGGACAGAAATGGCAGTTAGGACATGAAATGCCAAACACTGGTGAGTCAGATGCAGCTAAATAGGACATCACACATGCACCGTGAACTAAAACAAAAAGCACACACATATATGAATAAATAAATTGAGCGACAGTTATATATATCACAACAGTAATATATAAGAAACTAAACACAACAGGGTCCTGAGATAATTCTTTCCTCTAACTGCATGATGTATTCTGTTACTAAATATATAATTTAATCCTTTCTTGGTTCTGTTTCACGTTGTGTATCACAGAATAACCGGTACAGTGCGAACAGTTATACCCACACAAGACTCTTATTTTGTACTTTCTATATTAAAAAAAGAGTGCAAAGGTTTAATCCGAAAGAATTTTCAGTGTCGGATACAATGTTTACATTTAGGTAAACCTTTGGCAGACTTACAATAGGCAACTTACAATGATCTCATTTGTACAACTGGTCAGCTGATGTATTGGTCAAGGGCTCAGGAGCGGCAGCTAAGTGGTGAGTTATTTGAACTCACAACCATCTAATCAGATGTCCAAAATCTTAACCACTGAACTCCCCCTTCCCCAGATACAACATACTGTAGATACAGCTTTATTTCTGACTATTGTATAAACCTAAATCCAGAGACACGTTCAAAAAGCGCCATATATGCACCCCTGAGTTTCGCCATGTTGAGATGTTACAATAGAAATGAGAATGGGTTAGAGCAAGTGCAATCTAATAAATCTGTGATCTGCCTTCCGGCTGTCAAAGCTGCTTTTTATGAAGATGAACTAAATCCTTGTTGAAAAAAGGAAGACCAACTAGATACAGGCTGAAAAAGTACATAAGCACTTACAGTAACGATTGCAAAACTGCAAATCCCTGGTATTTTTTTTTTGCAGAAAAAGTCTGTGAGGAAAAAGCCTCCTCAGGATTATTAGAGCAGAGCCACTAGAGCAAGGTCATAAACGGAGGCTCTGTCCATATTAAATGGAGTGATACGAGCAGCATCGATGGGGTTTGAAAAAGAGAAATATTGCGTGTCCTTCGTCCATGCGAGCAATTCCAGCTGAGAGCATCGGGCTGTTCATCAATTATTATACCTGGGTGAATACCAGAAAGATCAGACTCATTAAGCTCTCGTATTGCTTGGCTCATTCTCTTTGACTCTCCAAAAAAAAAAAAAAAAAAAGTACACAATGGTCCCATACTACATTAAACTCATAATGGAATACAGCAAAAAAAAAAAACCTGTTTCTGTTATTGCTCCAGTTGTGTTCAACTGTGCTTGGGTAAATGCCATGATGTTATATGTAATTTCAAGCCAGAGGCATAAACCATGTTCAACAGCACAAAAAAAATATTACTTGGTTAATATAGACATCTTGTATATAGACATTTTGTCCAAACACACAGGTATAATAAGACTTATTAATAGTGTATGGGCTTTTTGGCATTCCAGCAAGTATAACCAGTGTATAATTAAACATACAGCATGGAAAAAAATGATAGAAATATGTCAAATTTGTAAGAAGATGCAGATTATACCTTGTTTTATTAGCCTTAGACATTGTAATTTGTAATACCTGATATAATACATAATGTGCCCTCATAATAAAACTCACATCAAATATTGTCTATTAGGTATGCATAAAGAGGCTTAATCACAAACTCTCTACACACACACACACACACACACACACACATACACACACACATATACACACATATACACACACATACACACACTCTACTTACACACTGTGGGTTCTTGGAATGGAGAGCAGTGTTGCTTTGTGACAGGCCAAAACAAGCTATCAAGGGCAACTCATCTATCATTCAACAGCATAATACATTTTTAGAAAGATGAGATATAGGGGAGAGGGAAAAAGAGAGAGAGAAAAAGAGGGAGGGGAGAGAGAAGAGAGAGCATGACTGGAAATAAAAAAAAAGAGAGGAGGGAATGTAGAGTAGGTGCACTACATAGAAGAGAGAGAGAGAATGAGAGAGATAGAGATAGAGAGAGATGGGAACAAAGAAGAACCAATAAGAATCTTCTTACTGGTTTAGGTATGTGTGAGCAAATGACAGAAAATGAAAGATGCAATGATAATTCATATGAGCAATTCATGAAATAATAAGCTCTACATGCATGAACACACACACACACACACACACACACACACACACACACACACACAAACACAAACACAAACCTAACCAAACAACTGTCTACTCTTTCAACAGGGTTCTCTACTCCCAATGAAAAAAACATGACTTTTAGTCGAATTCTCAAGGGGACACTGCTGTCAGGCATAAATCTCTTCATTTATTCCATCTCTTTTTTTCGCTTTATCTACTCTCTGGTGTGCTCTCTCGCTCATCTCCCACTTTCTAATCCTATTCATCTCTCTTCAGAGTCAGCTTTAAAGTATTTTGCCCTTCTCCTTTGTTTTTTTAAACTCAGCCTGTGTGTCCATCTATCTGTCTGCCTCTGACTTTCTCACTCATGGAGTGTCCTCCATCCTTCACCCCTCTCTATCTCATAGCCTGATTGCCCACACATCTGTGTCTCGCCCTTTATCTTGCTCACTCTGTCTCTGTCTCACTCCTACACACACACAAACCAATGAAATACAAACAAATGAAATGCATGAAAAGCATTAATGAAGGTGAATTGAATGATTACTAACAGTTAAAAAGCACTTACAACTTCAGCCACAACACTATCCACTGATAAATAGAATAGAATAGAATAAAATTGCAATAGTAGTTATTAATATTATTATTAATGGCAACAGTGACAAGAAAGCAGTGATAGAAATATACAACACAGTCTCACGGCTTTTTGTAATATAGTCAGCTATTGATTCGTGTTCATGGACACGAATTTCCCTCTTTTTTTCCGTATCACTCAGCACAACTGCCTCTATCTGGCTTCGTCTCTATAGCAACGAAGGCAGAGGTTCATGGGTAATGCTGACAGAAATGCCAAAGGTAAGCCTTTGTCCCAGTTTTGTCAGAGAATCAGGCAGAAAATATACAGTTAGGTTAGGTTTAGGGTTATACTGTAATGAATGTGTGTGTTTTTAATTCTCCTTAATTAGTCAGGAGAATATATTTACTGCATTTTGACTGAAAGGAACCACTGATGATAGTTTATAATAGCGAGTAGCTTACCGAATATAAAGCAATAAAACAAGGCTTAAATGTTGAGTAATTGTGTTTGAAGATTGAAAAATCAATAACAAACAAGAAAAAAAACCAAACAGCGACTGTGGTATCCAGTGCTAAAAAAAAACTTTGGCAGAGGCAACAAAAATACTTCCTATTGAAATACATTACATAGAAAGTCGTCCTCAGTGACACGAAAAAATATAGGAAATTTCTGTCTATAAACATGAATCAATAGATTACATTTCGTGACTATATCACAAAATGCTGGAAGACTGGGCTGAAATATATGGAAAGATACAAGACAAAAAGACAGTGAGAGAGACATGGAGACAATGAAAGAAGGAGAGACAGCAAAAGAGACTGAGAGGGGCTAAGAGACAGTGAGAAACAGTGAGAAAGACAGAGAGATGGTGAGAGAAATCGAAATGACAAGAAAGACAGAGCAATAACAAGACTGAGACAGAGAGAGAAAGAGCAAATAAAATTAAAAGACAGAAATAGAGAGGACAAGCAAAAGAGCCAAAGAGGCAGCATAAGGGGTAGAGACACAGCCAGCAAGAGAGACAGATAGAGACTTAATTAGATGGCATAAGACTAAGAGACAGAGAGGCAGCAAGGGTTATATTTATATTAAGTTTGTAATCTTGCGTACCAGTGTAGATTTATTCATTGCTAGAGACTCAAAGCACTTTTGTACATCGCTCTGGATAAGAGCGTCTGCTAAATGCCGCAAATGTAAATGTAAGGGAATAGGATAATGAGAGACAAAGAGGCAGCAAAATATATATTGGGAGACATAGAAAAAGAGGCAAGGAGACAGTGAGGGAGACAGACATACAGCCAAAGAAACTAAAGGAACAGAGAAACAAAGAAAGAAAAAGAGATGCATACAGTACATTGCCTATACACAAACAGTATTAAATTGAATCATAGACTGATCAGGCATACCATTATGAGCAGTGAAGTGAATCACACTTATCTTCTCTTCATCATGGCACCTGTTAGGCATTATATTTGCCAGTGTACAGTATGTAAATATTTACGTGTTAGTACAACAAATATAATGCATGCATTTTCATCATCAACTTTAATTTTATTTGCTGAACTGCATTTAACTCAAATTACGAATATTGACACAGTTCTTTGACCCCACACCCATTTTCTCATTATTCTATCCTCCACTAGTTTTCCTCTCGGAAGGACATGCTGTTTATGTATGCATGGTAGAGCTGCTGAGATGCATCTGGGCTGAGAGCTGAAGATAACAAAAGACAGAGAACCATGTCATGCTGCTGTTACATCTTCTGAAGCACTTTGCGTTCAAGAGCTTTGTGTTAGTGGCAGTGGTCTAAAGGAACAGACTTGAAACTTCCAAAGTGCTTAGTCTGGGATCAAACTGAGGATCTCAATCATGTTGTGTTTTCTAGTGTGGAACTTTAATCTACTGACCTTGATCCAGTCCCCACCTTGGAGACACACAGTCCCTAAAATCCTCCACTGCCACTTTTAAATGATCTAAGCAATTGCTTTACAAATAATCATGTAAAGTGAACTATGTTATGTTAAGTTGAGGTTTAAGGGCCTCAATCATGGGGCCCAGCAGTGGCATCTTAGTGGTGCTGGGATTCGAACTTATCACCCTCCTATCAGAAGTCTTAACTACTGAGTTCCCTCTTTTATCTGCTATCTATCTTCTATATGCTTTTCACAAATGGTCCACAATATGGTAGAGTATGTAGTGACTGTAGAATGTCTTAAGGTAGTTTATACTATAATATTTAGTAAAGTAGCAAAGATTCAGACGTAGCAAAAAAATCAATAAATGAAAGAAAAAAAATGTTTACAGGGATATTCATCAACCTTCTGATAAATATTTTCATGTTTTATTTTTTTTCCCTCCAATCAATCACCAAATTGGAGAACAAATTTATTACATAACCACCTTTACCAGGGGGAGGGATTTTCAAGCCAACAGTTCCCACAAAGTTAGAGGCACAGAACTGTATAGGATGTCTTTGGATGTGGTAACATTACGTTACATCTTCCATTCACTTAACTAGGATATCTAAACCTGTTCTAGCATGACAATGCCCGGAAATCCGGCCAACAGCAAAGCGCGACATCAGCGGCAGGGTAACTTCACGACCAGGAAGCTACAAAATGCACATGCAGTGGAGCCGACGCTAGCTTCTGTTTGTTCAGGTGTGTGCTTTGTGTGAATCTGTGCAGACATGAGCTTAAAAGGCAAGCAGTATTTCCGACTGTGTGTTCTTTCTTGCCCCCGCTTCATTCCGAGGGGGGATACACACCGCTGATGTGTCATTTTTTTTTTTTAGGAGAGGAGCATCTTTCCGCTCGCAGAGATCACTCTTCGAGGAGAGTGCTCTCCCTCGTGGCTCAGGCCCCGCTCTTGCCAGGGCAAAGCGTGCCGAATGTTGTGGGGTTCACAAGCGGATCAGACAGAAGTCATGGAGACAGGCGCATCCCTTTCTCCCGGCTCACCGGATATTCCCGACAGGGACAGGGTTTTCCTGCTGAATGCCCTGATGGCTCCTCCTGGCTTGTTTGGCGACGCCATAGGTGTGGTCGTTGACAAGTTCCAGGAGGACAAGAAGCAGTCTGCGGCGTTCCAGCTGTATCTCCCTCATTGCTCTCAAGGGGCTGCTCGGCAGGCGCAGCCCCAGCCCGCAGGTGGCGGACCTAAGGGTCGTCCTCTTCAGCATGCGGGCTGAGGCGCGCAGGCCCTGACAACCAGAGAGCCTCAACCTTAGGAGGGTGGTGTACACCGTCCCTCCTTTAGCGCCACCAGGAGGTCAGGCTGTTAACCCTGCCACAGGATGTGCTTCAGGGCACAGCCACCTCTAACAGCTGTCTCCCTCCACCTCCACCCGGTGTCGTAGCGGATGGAAGAAACCCGCCACTTCTCAAGTGGCTCCAACGGCTGCAGGGCACTGTTCCAGCCGATCTGGACAGGCCAGAGACACCCATACCCCCATTTTAACAAGGTTTGTCCCACTCTGGTGGGTCCCGAGCAGGCTGTGGACCTGTAACAGGAAGTAAGCATTCTCCTGAGGAAGGGGGCCATAGAAGATGGTCCCTTCTATACTCAGAAAGTTCGGCTTCTTCATCCATTACTTCGTAGTTCCGAAGAAGGATGGGGGGTTGCATCCAATTCTAAATCTCCTTGAACCACTCGCTTATGAGGCTTTTTGAAAATTATTTTCTTCCTCAACAATCAAATTATATATATTTTTTGCCTACCTACTCTTAACTTTCTTAAACCAGTTGCTCTGTACTACAAGAATATACACATACATATCTGCCTGAAACTAACAAAAAAAACTAACAGAAACCCAGAGGGAATATGAGGTGCACTCCAGGAAAAATAAAATCACTAACACACACAATTCACAAAAATGTCAGCTGATAATAGTTATATACAGTATAATAACTATATATAGTTACTGCTTCGACATTAGAGCTGGCCATGTTTATATCCATCTGCCACAGGTCCTCCCCTACATGCACACAACGTTTCATTTAAATGCTAATATCCTCTACCAAACAATATATGCTAATCTTGTTGTGTACAGAGACGGAATCGACATATATAAATATTCATATAGAATACATATTGAAGATTGCATTAAAGTATTCACATTGGATATATTGACAAGAGGTAGACAAGCTGCTACAAACTCCTACATACTTAGTAGTAGAAAAATTAAATAAAAGCTGCAGTAAAGCAAATGAATTATGGTGTATATTTGGAGAATCATTTTGAATCGGTTTCTAAGCAAACAAGATATAGAGCAAAAAACTGGAAACACTTTTAGAACTTTCAAATGTCTTGTTGGTGATAAGTCACTACTGAATTTTCAGAATTGGTAGCAAATTGTCTAGTGGGAAATTTTATCAGGAGTGAGTATATACACAGACACTAGCATGATGTATATTAAGATCATGATGTATAATAAGATCAATATTTCTGATCTTGTTCTCAGTTAACTCATAGAGGTCTTTTTTAGATCCTGCGGATGATTTGACATTGATTGAATATTATTCCTATTATAATTATCTATATATTAATGGCAATACACTCATTATATTAGAAAATCAACTTTATCTAAACTACATTTATGATTCAATATATGTACTTTTTACTCCACTATATTTTAATCGTCATTGACTGTTACCAAATAATTTTTTTGAACAAGCTTTTGAATAAATAATTTTATTTAATTCAATAAAAAAATATTGCCCCTCTCTGAGACTGAAAGTCAGATCTTAATATTTGGTTTTACTTTATCTTAAAATATTTACATAATTTTCATTTGTCAATTGAATACTAATGGTTTTTCTACTTTGTGACATGATACTGTAGAGGTTAACACATGACAACCGGCTAAATGTGGAATAAAATCAACCATTGCAGGTAACTCTGTCAAATCACTAGCCAATTTACTGGTCTGTTTATATTCTATAAATGAAGTTTACTCACTTTGCTGGGGAAGTTTGTGTAAGTCAAACCTGCACAAATTTAGCACTAATACTCAACCTGTTAATAATGATATTAAATAAAAAAAAATAGCAGCATCTGCAGATATCTTGAACTTACCCATTGCTATGCAACAATTAATTACACACTGCTTAATTTGGATTAAAGCATTAGTGTAGACAAAACATACTGTATTAATGTGGCAATACTTGCCTGGCATAACTAACCCCAGTGCAAATACTGTATTAAAGTCTCCACAAGCAACTAAGGGGGGAAGAGGTACTGGGTGACTGACTTTTTTAATAATATGAAAGATTATGTAATATATATATTACACACCGGTGTGCATACATAATATACACACCCGCGGGGTGACGTCATGACCAGGAAGCTATAAAAAGCACATGGAGTGAAGCCAGGGCTATCTTCTGAAAAGGGAAGGAAGCACCGCAGGGACGCCAGCAGTGTAGTATGGAGACGCAGCGTCTCGTTCCCTCAGGGAATCATGGTTACATACGTAACCTGGAGACGTACCGAACTGAGGGAATATACCCTGATCTAAGGTAAAGAAAGGCACTGGCCATGCCTCGAGTAAACTCCAGGAATGAGGGGGCCACAGAGGGGGCCTAAAGGCCCCCACCCCAAATTGCCAGAAGGAACCCAGGAGCAGCACGACAAGAGGAAAGTTGTACAGGCTAAGCATTGGCCACATCTGTGCCATGGTATCCAGCCCTAGAGGGGCTGAGGGAGTGAGAGAGAACCAGAGGGGACAGTGTGATGTCTCATGACTCACAAACAGGTCCACTTGAGCTCTGTAAAATTTCTCCCAGATCTGCTCCACCACATGGGGGTGGAGTCACCATTCCCTGGGCCTCAGCCTTAGCCTCAAGCGGGCATCTCATTTAGATGGCCCTGGGATATACGCTGCCCTCAAGGAAAGCAGCTTGCCCTGGGCCCAGAGCAAGACCTTGGGCAGAGCGACCACTTATGACTCACTCCTCAGCCAATGGGGAAAGCATTCATCATGAGGGTTACTTGATGCCTGGAAACTATCAGCACAGGGCCCTGAGACAGAAGCCCAGGAGCTTTCCACACATCTAAGGCACATAGGGCTTGCCGAGAGAACCCTCGGGTCATGAGCCACCACTAAAGGGGTCTCATGTGCAGGAGGCCAAGTGGAACCACATTGGACGCTGCTGCCATCTGCCCTAGCAGTCTCTGGAACTGCTTGACAGTGAATGACTGGCCTTCTTTTACCCTCTTGACAGCCGTAAGGATGGAATCCCACACTATGCCTAAGTAAGTGGTTCTTTGCATTAGAGAAAGCACACTTTTTTGTGTTCAGCCGTAACTCCAATTCCTTAATGTAAGCAAGAATGACATCTCGATGCCAGACTGCTAATTGCGCTAGGATAAACCAATTTTCGATATAGTTTAGAATGCGGACACCCTGAAGTTTTAGAGGGACCAGGGCCGCATCCACACACTAGCAAACCTGTAAACTGCAAACTTCCTGCGAGATGGAAGGATGGATACATGAAAGTATGCATCCTTCAGATCTACTGTGACAAACTAGTCTTCAGATCTGATCAGGGACATCACATGATTCAGGGTCTGCATCTTGAACCTGAGTCTCAATATTGATTCAGACTCTAGTATAGGATGCAACCCCCTTTTTGGGAACTATGAAGTACTGGCTGAAGAACCCAGACTCCCTGGCTGATGGAGGGACCAACTTGATGGCCTCCTTCCTCAGGAAATTGTATACTTCTGTTCCATGACCAGAGACTGCTAAGTCCCACCAGGGAGGGACACACCCTGTTGAACCGGGGCAGACAAGGCTCGAACTGAAGCATATATCCTCGGTCTACAGTATGAACCCATTGAGACACGTCTGGCAGGGCTCTAGTGAGCCTAGAGCCGGAGCTACGCCCTGGTGCAGCTCTATGGGCCTTCTGAGAGGCGGTGAGTCCTCCAGGTCTGATACAGCACCAGGCGGAAACTGAGGAGGGCACTCACTGAGTGTGCTAGGGTGGGGTGGGCACCGTATAATGAAGTGCACAGCGCCCCTGCCTGGCAAAATTTTCCGAATATCCTATGTCAGGATTCTTGGCTCTTATTGTAAATGACGGTTCTTAGATCTTAGACTTCAGCCCTGACATTGAGAGGTTTCCAGCAGAACGGCCCCACCGACCCGTAACCGCTCTCCTTCAGTGCAACGATGTTAGAGTATAGTGATAGGGACTAAAAAGGTGAGCTGAAAAACACTGGACATCTCAGTGGGCAGGTTTGGAAAGAATGGTGTAGGTTGTGACACCAGTTGCAGAAAGCAATTGTCAAGCTTGCTGGATAGGCAAGCTTTCTGCTGATCGCCCGGCCAGTCTATATCTAGTTTGGATATAGCACGAGTCACCACCTCAAGTAGCTCCTTGTAACAGATGGGTTCGCAGAACATGCCCCCTTCTTCCTTGGAGGAAAAGAGGCAGAGCAGAATGCTTTTGCCGCAAGGCGAAGGAACCGGCGAAAGGCATGCTTCCGAAGCTAGCGAGAGAGTGCTGGACCTGGCAGGTGAGGAAGGTGAAACAGACAAGCCAGTCTCCATTTGCGACCAACGGGAACTAGCCGACCCCCGCCTAAGCGAGAGTGGGGCCAGAACCATGCAGAGCACACTCCTCAAAGAGTGCACATAATGAGCGGAGCGTTCACGTAGACATGCGAGCGCAATCTGTGCAGTCAGCTCCCTCAAGAACCAAGTTAGTGTGCTACGCTTCCAAGCAAACAATACAGCATGAAAGAGTGTTTTCTCTTGCTGCTTTCTTTAAATTTCTCTTATTTTTCTGACATTTACCACTTACGCAAAACCATAAAGACAAACAGACATAGAGCACTTCCTTGAAAAAACAGAAGCTAGCACCGACTTTATGTGCATTTTATAGCTTCCTGGTAGTGACATCATTGGACGGATTACACACGTGATTTAGGACTATAAAAATTTGGATCTAAACTGGCTAGTGAGTAAAAACGTTCATTTTAAACCCTGTTATTTATAATTCAAATGTCTTTTCTGACTAAAAGACATCATGGTGGAGTCCCCAATGTATTTAAATTACATATAAGCAGCAGCAAATGGCACATTTGGGAAGGTATGTCTGAATGGGGTGGGTGGTGTTGGTGTGGCAGGTGGTGTAAGGATGGGTTGGATATTTGGTAGGGGTTTGGAAGAGGGGGGGTGTGTGGATCACTGTGATCATTTGTAAGGGCAGCCTTACAAAAAATGTCAGGTTTTTATAAATTAGGGGTATCAGAATTTTTCAGAGAAACAGAACATTTTCCAACTTGGCTTTTCACAGCTAATGAAGCACTTTTGTCCAGAATGTTCACTGCCTTCATTTTTCTTATACCGGTTTCTCCTCAGATTTTACCGTTTGTGCATTGTAAGGTCAGTAAAAAATTTGAGGGGAAAAAATTATAGGCGTGTAATTGTTCTTGACAGATATATTGGCTCCTAATTCACCGAAAAGCCAAGCTTTGTACAATAATCACCCAAATCTTCACTGCTTATTAATGATGAGATGTGTGTGTGTGTGTGTGTGTGTGTGTGTGTGTGTGTGTGTGTTTGTTTGTCTACTGGGGATGATTTGTGACTCCTGGGTAACCACGCACCATTTCTCCTCTATTAGAAAGTGGCTCTGGAGCAATTCTCTTCATCACCCACTGGCTTCATTAAAGGCTGCCTGTAGTACTGACTCTCATATCCAACACTGGCACCCAGAACCGGAGGTTCCCTCCAATCACCAGGATGCAATTATCACCACTCTCTCATGCTCTCTCTCTCTCTCTCTCTTACACATTCAGAGAGAGAGAGAGAGAGAGAGAGAGAGAGGCATGCATGATAAGTTTGTCTCACCAGACTTCATTAAGGATTTAATACTACACCCTGACTCTCAGCAATGGCGCATGCAAAGTCCAAATGAGTCAGATGGATAAAGTATGTGACAGAGAGAGATAGAAAGAGAGAGTGTGAAGAAGTAGTTTCCACCTGGAGACCTGGAAGATATTTAGCACTTCAGGCATCTTATTAATCCTTTCTGAGAACAGATCGAAAAATTTTACCAATTTTAAGTTAATAAATCCAATGCACTTATGGTGCAAAAGCTTTTCTGGATACTACACAATAATGTCTGGTATTTGGATCTAATTCAATGCTCAAATGGCAAATACTGCATACAGCTGAAAAAAGGCTTGCCGTCAAGTCTGGAGCCACAGGACTACATTACTTATCATTCCCTGCATGTCACATTCACACCTATACCTCGTCACCTCGTCATGTGTATCAGTCTCACATTTCACAACAGTCTTTGTTGCATGTTCATCTTTCCACATTTATGTTCCTGCTCCTGCTTGAATTATCTTATTCACACTCTTGGCATCCGGACAGTTAGTTTCTCCAAACGTTCTGCTGAAATACTTTGTTATGCCTCTTGCAAAACTCACCAAACATGTTCTTCACTATTAGAAAATTTCTTTCTGATTTTGTGATCCAGTTCATCACAATTCAATAAAATACTGATTTTAACTAGCCAAAATTTTGTATTATTCTAATCGACTGATCAAATGTGAAAATTTGACTCGAATGATGTAGTATTTTAGAAAAAATGGCTTTATAAAGAAAAAAAAAAATGTCCATAAAAGTTAAAATGCAATTGAAACTTTTTAAACAAGATCCCTGTTACCACCACAGAGAATATGAAGAATATCAAAACATTTAGGTTTCAGCAGCCCACCGTAGGCCTTAAAGTGTCAGCATAATAACACCCTCAGCAAAATGTCTAATTTTCAATATTGTTTAAATCCAAAAAGATAATGACCTATAATCTTGCACACAAGTGTTACTGCAAAACCCAACTCCATGCTTTAGTTTAATAACTATTTACAATTTAAATATTTTTTTCCCAGCTTCTCTGTAAAAATTCCCTCAGCCAAGTATAATAAATGTAAAATATCAGCTTTTCTTAGATCTCTCCGACTTTAGATTTTGATCCACTCTGGCTCAGGACTGCTCTTGCAGAAAAGCCCCATGAAGCTCAGTAATAAACTTTAAACACAGCCTGATGTCACGCAAGAACATTTTTTTATGCTCCCTTCATGTGGTTAGCTTGCATCAGACACCCAGCCATGAATCAAAACAAATATAGCTTCCAGGCAGCTACATGTAATATTTTGCTCAGGAAATACATGAACGCACACGTGTATCCGGTATCACGTCATGCATGTGATAATCAAGAGATTATCACTTATTTAAATCATGTCCTGATGTGTCTGAGTGATGGTAATCATGTTTTGTGCTTGTGTAGAACGGGACATGGTTTGTGAATAAATTGAGGAACGGTGCAAGCCAACCCACTTATGTGAAGAAAAAAAGCTCTAGCTTGCATGTTCCATTTGATCTGCCTAACAAGCAGCCGCCTTATTTTAATCAATCACATTTCATACCACCTAATTAACAGTGATGGAGGCTGAACAGAGAGTGAGCAAACACTACCCACACACACACATGTGCAAAGTAACACACACATGCACGCATGGGCACAACGGCACATACCAAGATCTTGTCGACTGCAACTGTGTGAGTGTGTGTGTGTGTGTGTGTGTGTGTGTGTGTGTGTGTGTGTATGCAGGGATGGGCAGTATTTCTGATACATGTATTTTAAATATAAAATATGAGTTTGTAAAATGTCTGCATCTTCTTCTTCTTCTTCTTTCGACTGTTCCCAATAGGGGTCGCCACAGCAGATCATCCGTCTCCATACCACCCTGTCCTCTACATCTGCCTCTTTCACACCAACTACCTGCATGTCTTCCCTCACCACATCCATAAACCTCCTCCTTGGCCTTCCTCTTTTCCTCCTACCTGGTGGCTCCATCTTCAGCATTCTTCTACCAATATAATTCATGTCCCTTCTCTGCACATGTCCAAACCATCTCAATCTTGCCTCCCTCACCTTGTCACCAAAACATTCTACATGTGCTGTCCCTCTAATAAACTCATTTCTAATCTTGTCCATCCTCGTCACTCCCAACGAAAACCTTAACATCTTTAGCTCTGCTACCTCCAGCTCTGCCTCCTGCCTTTTACTCAATGCCACTGTCTCTAATCCATACAACATCGCAGGTCTCACCACAGTCCTATAAACTTTCCCTTTCATTCTTGCAGATACCCTGCAACCGCATCACTTCACTGCCCTCCCTCTCATTCACACACATGTACTCTGTCTTACTCCTACTGACTTTCATTCACTGACATTTCCCTTCTCTCCAGCGCATATCTTCACCTCTCCAGGCTCTTCTCAACCTGCTCTCTACTCTCACCACAAATCACAATATCATCTGCAAACATCATAGTCCAGGGAGACTCCTGTCTGACCTTGTCCGTCAACCTGTCCATCACCACTGCAAACAGGAAAGGGCTCAGGGCCGATCCTTGATGCAGTCCAACCTTCACTCTGAACCAGTCTGTCGTACCTACTGCACACCTCACACTGTCCTCATACATGTCCTGCACCACCCTTACATACTTCTCTGACACACCTGACTTCCTCATATAATACCACAACTCCTCTCTTGGCACTCTGTCGTACGCTTTCGCTAAATCCACAAATACACAATGCAATTCCTTCTGTCCTTCTCTATACTTCTCCATCAACATCCTCAAAGCAAATAAGGCATCTGTGGTGCTCTTCCTCGGCATGAAACCATACTGTTGCTCACAGATGGTCACCTCTTCTCTCAGCCTGGCTTCCACTACTCTTTCCCATAACTTCATGGTGTGACTGATCAACTTAATTCCCCTGTAGTTACTGCAGGTAAAATGTCTGCATGATGACATCATAAAAATGCAGCCTCTGTTTGGTGCCTACTCAGTAGTTTGCCCAGAATTGTTAAGATTAGAACATATAAATTGATCCATATGGAAAAAGGTGGTCAAGTTAGAAATTAGTTTCTTTAAATACAGGTGCCATCAGTTGTCTTTTTACAAATGACTTGTTTGTCATTGAGTCATTGTTGCTGAGGCAAAGTAGGCTCAGTTTACCAAACACCAAGTAACTAAATTAGGATACAATTATGAGTCATTCACAAACTGTTAAACATCAAACTGTTGGTTACTTTAAAACTCACCTTCATCTGGGAGATCACAGTGATATGTATGTGAATATTTTAACTGGTTGCATATGTCAGATTTATTGCATGAATTGGCCAGAGAAAAGCTGTTGCTAGCAAACATCAATTACTTAATCAACTGAGTCAGTGTAATAATGAAGAAACAGATCAAATAGGCCAATTGATGGAAGGTTTGTCAAGAAATTTTCATGCTTCTTTGTAAAATGATGTTAGAGTAGAGGCTAAAAGAGGAGTTGTGGTATTGAATCAGGATGTCTGGTGTGGTAGACAAGGATGCGAGGGTGGTGCAGGACATGTTTGAGGACAGTGTGACAGCAGTGAAGTGTGCAGTAGAAACGACAGACTGGTTCAAGGTGAAGGTTGGATTGCATCAAGGATCGGCTCTGAGCCCTTTCCTGTTTGCAGTGGTGATGGACAGGTTGATGGACGAGGTCAGACAGGAGTCTCCATGGACTATGATTTTTGCGGATGATATTGTGATTTGTGGTGAGAGTAGGGAGCAGGTTCAGAAGAGCCTGGAGAGGTGGAGGTATGTGCTGAAGAGAAGGTCAATAAAAGTTAGTAGGAGTAAGACAGAGTACATGTGTGTGAATGAGAGGGGGCAGTGGAGTGGTGCGGTTGCAGGGAGAAGAGGTGGAGAAGGTGGAGGAGTTCAGGTACATGGGGTCAACAGTGCAAAATAATGGAGAGTGTGTTAGAGAAGGGAAGAAAAGAGTGCAGGCAGGGTGGAGTGGGTGGAGAAGAGTGGCAGGAGGATTTGTGATAGAAGGGTATCTGAATGAGTGAAAGGGAAAGTTTATAGGACAGGGGTGAGACCTGCGATGTTGTATGGATTAGAGACAGTGGGATTGATTAAAAGACAGGAGGTCCAGCTGGATTTTCATTGGGAGTGATGAGGATGGACAGGATTAGAAACAAGTTTATTAGAGAGGCCGCACATGTAGGACGTTTTGGAGACAAGGTGAGGGCGATTGAGATGGTTTGGACATGTGCAGAGGAGAAACATATGGTAAATCGGTAGGAGAATACTGAGGATGGAGCCGACAGGAAGGAGGAAAAGAGGAAGGCCAAGGAGAAGGTTTATGGATGTGGTGAAGAAAGACATGCAGGTAGTTGGTTTGAAAGAGGCAGATTTAGAGAACAGAGGGGGGTATGGAGACGGATGATATGGTGTGTGTGTGTGTACGTGTGTGTGTGTGTGTGTGTGTGTGTGTGTGTGTGTGTGTACTTTCTATAAGAGTCTGGGCTTTTACTCAAGTGCAGCTGCACCATTATACATGTGATGAGCCAAATTTTGTTATATAAGCCATGGACTGCATTACAACTCCAAGCTTTTCAATGTAATCTATAGTGACAGTGCTCGCCTGTGAAGGCAAGAGCCTCAGTGTGTGTTTGTGTGTGTGTGTAAGTTTGTGTGGGTATTTGCGATTCTTGTGGTTTGTAAGAAAGGAAGAAACTTTATATGTAGTGACAAATAACATATGTTTAAAAAAACTCTAGCAATGACATGTTTAAGACCACGATCACCACACCTTTTTTCTTGGTGTGGATGTAAGATAACAGTCCACTAGTGTAGTGGTCCCAAACCTCTGGGCCGTAGGTCAATTGGTACCGGGCCACACAGAAAGAATACATAACTTACCTTATTTCCGTTTTATTAATTATCTGATTAATGTTTTATTTAGGAAAATTACCAGATTCTCTCCGCCACATCTGTCTATGACTCACTCTTGATGCATGTCAAGATGCTTGCCTCGGTCACATGTCTTACCTCCATCCGCTACCCTCTTAAAAGGGCTGCTCCGGCTGATAACACATAATACATTGCCGCTAAAATGGGGCACCAAAAATAAAAAACTACCTTTACATTTCAATTGTGAATACTTTCTGCATTCTAATCCATTCAGATAGTTCAGTATTATTAGTACTAATATCTAATATTAGACCTATTATTGATAATGAGATGAAAGAAAGAGAGCTAGAAAGAAAAACGAGCTAAGAGAGGTAGAAGAGCTGGAGAGCAGCAGTGTCAGTGAGTTTATCTAATGGGTGCAAAAATGTAATTGGAAGCTAATTTGATCATTAAAACCTGGGTGTAGATTTCTGGTGTGGTCACTGCGTGATTGTGTGTGTGTGTGCGTGTAAAACTCACCAGCTTGCGTTGACACCAACCACAGACGCCACACAGAGCCACCAGCCAAACAGCACACACTGTTACTGCCAATGACACCAGGAACACACTCAGTGCCACTGGGCCTGTGAATCGCGCACACACACACACACACACACACACACAGATCGTAAATAGTTGGCAGAAGGAGAAAAAAAAAACAGTCTTAGAAAGTTTCTACTTCTAATATGCTAAAAGTGACCAGGATAATGTTAATTAAAAGTCCAACCCTAATTCCAAAAAAGTTGGGAAAACTGAGGTAACCAGTTGCAGAGAGGATTTTTGTCCCATTTATGCCTGATTCTGGTGGCTCAACAGTCCTTTTGTCATATTTTATTTCATGTTGCAGCAAATGTTTCCAACTGGTGTCACACCTCTGGACTGCAGGCAGGCCAGTTTAGCACCTGGACTCTTCTACTACAAAGCCATGTTGTAATAGATGCAGTAAACGGTTTAGCATTGTTGGAAATGTAAGATCTTTCGTCTGAATAGAAGCATTATTTGCTCTAAAATCGGTATATACATTTCATCATTGGCTTGAACCTTTCCAGATGTGCAAGCTGCCCATTCCATTGTCACTAATGTAACGCAAGTCATCAGAGATGCAGGTCTTTGCTGATAATAAGCTCCCTCTCCTCTTTAGTCTAGTACATGACATCCATGGTTTCCATAAAGAATTTCAAATTTCGATTCATGCGACCACAGAACAGTTTACCACTTTGCATGAGTACATTTTAACTGAGCTCTAGTCGATTGAAGATGCCAGCGTTTCTGGATCATTTTCACATATGGCCTCTTCCTTGCATGTTAGAGCTTTAACATGCATTTGTGAATGACATGACAAACTGTGTTCACAGACAAAGATATCTGGTTGTTTCAATGAACCTATGCAGTTGCAGTTTATTGCAGATTGGTAAACAAATTTTTACTTATTTATGTTTACTTCTGAGAGACTCTGCCTCTAGATACAATATTTATACTCAATCATGTTACTGACCTGTTGCTAATAACCAAATTAGATGCAAAATCTTTCTCTAGCTGTTTATTTTAAGTATTACATACTTCTCTAGTCTTTTGTTTTCAAATCCTATGAAATATTCTCAGGTAAAAATGTTATAATTGTTATAATTTTCTATTGTAAATAAAATAAGGGTTTCTATGATTTGCAAATCATTGCATTGCGTTTTACTTACTGTACATTTTACACACATTTTACACATTTTGGACTGGAGTTGTACATTACAATGAACAATAATAAAATAAAACAAACCTATTTGCCCTTATATGTACAGTATAATACGTTTTTATTTCTCAGTTCCAAGTGCTGTTTCTCAATTTTCTTACTATACCTTTTTTATTCCATTGACTTCCATTCACACACATGCGAATGCTGGAGACGGAAAACGCAAGCTCAACACACGGGTTTCACGTTTTGTGTGAGTTGCGAACTTTCACTAATGTGAACAAACCTTCACATTGCAAACTCACGTGTCTGCCTCACACTGTCACATGCGTGAACTCTTTGCTGCAAGCAGAGTAGTACAGTATGCAATTAAAGCCCAGGACATCCGGAAGCAAGCATAAACGCAGCGGTGATGTGGAGGGGACTGTTAAGAAGTGCAAAGCAATTACCACAGAAACAAAATAAATATAATTAAGAGATTGGACTGAGGCGTAAAAGTAGGTAAACATCGCTTGTTCTTTTAATTTGAATCGTTCAACCATTGGCACAATTCTAACGAACATTTATGATATCATGAAACATGTTAAGTCTACTGTGCCAATGAGGTGAACAATAATATTGAGTCATCGATAACATCAGAGTAAAAATATGTTATTTACAGTATTTTTGTGTTTGTTTTGTTGCATTACCTTGTATATTTTATAGCCTCATACAACCACGATGCACCACAGAATGCCACAGAAGATCATTTCTGCCTGTGGCCATCAAACTATATAACTCCTCCCTTTAAGTGTTAAACAGCCGGTCCACGATATATATAAAGACGATTTACAAAAGTTATAGATTTTCCTAACACACTTATACATAACTTATAAGCAGGCATAACTTTATGACTAATTACAGGTGAAGTAAATAAAAATGATTCTCTCTTCATCATGACTCCTGTTAGTTGGGGGGTATATTAGGCATCAAGTTAACATTTTGTGCTCAATGTTGATGTGTTAGAAGCAGGAACAATAGGCAAGTGTAAGCTTTGATTATGTGTGAAATGAGTTTGACAAGGGCTAAATTGTGATGTCTAGATGACTGGGTCAGAGCATCTCCAAAACTGCAGCTCTTGTGGGGTTTCCCGGTCTGCAGTGGTCTAAGCACAGAACAGTGGTAAAACGGTGACAGGGTCAAGGGACGACTAAGGCACAATGATGCAAGCATCAAGGCTGGCCTGTGTGGTCGGATCCAACAGACGTGCTTCTGTAGATAAAACTGCTAAAGAAAACAATGCTGTTAATTCTCTAAGGTTTAGGACTGTTTTGACAGCAAAAGTGGGACCAACACAATATTAGGCAGGTTGTCATAATGTTATGCCTAATAGTTGGCCATAAAGTTATTCCTGATTGGTGTATAATGTTAATATCTTTGGCAAATATGTGCAATAATTTTAGTGCAATAATAATTATTGTGCAATAACTTTACAATAACTATCATTGTAGTCTGACTTTTCTGCCATCTGTTTCACTGCTGCTACATATTTCCATTTCATGCTGCTACACATTTCTTTGTACTTATATAACTCAATGTTATCAATAAGGATATTTATTTAAATGTTCTTTTTTATATTTTTATTTTACTGTGAGCAACTGCACCCCAACAATTTCTATAAAGGATCAATAAAGTATTCTGATTTTGATTTGTTTCAAAAGTGTATAAATCTCACTTTTTTGGACTTACTAACAAAATGGACTTACGTCGGGGACATAAAGGAGAGAAAGAAAATACACAAAGAGCAGGAAAAATGAGTGAACTGAGTGGAAATTGACACTCAAACAATAAGATCTGTTGAGAATGTCAACAGATCCACTCCAATTGCAGAGTGCAAATGTCTGTTATCTTTAGCTTGATGCACACATTATTATTATTATTATTATTATTATCATTATTATTATTATTATGATTATAATACACTATTATTTGACTGTTTTTATGGCAAATATGGACAGTCACTCTCGTTGCACTCACACACACACACACACACACACACACACACACACACACACACACACAATCTCTCTCTCTCTCTCAAACACAGGTCTTGTAAGCGGAGGCTAAAGCTGGCTGTGATCGTGTCAGATGGCAGGCAGGCCGGTTTGGAGAGCGCAGGCTGTTGGGATCAGCTCAAATAATGAGTGTGTTCTATCTTGCTGTTCTCCCAATAGTGTGAGTGTGTGCACACACATTATATATATATATAAACACACTGTATAAAGAAAGAGAAAGAGTGGGTGAGACTGGAAAAAAAACTCGAAAGAAACAGTGACAGTGAGAGAGACAGGGCCTGACAAATTCTGATTAATGAATACATGTGCAGGCTGAAGGTAGGAGCTGCACAGAGAGTCAGGGATGAGATGACAGGCTGATAAAGGTGCGAGATTTATTTCTATAGTAAGCCTGGAAGGAACCTATAATGACTATAATGATCTACTGAACTTGTGCAAACGTGTGTGCGTGTCTGTGTCCATACAGAGCATTAGTACTCCTTTGCTGTCTTATCTATACGATAAAAGAGCTGGACTGTAGATTTATGAAGAAGAGCCTAAGGGGCGGGTGTGTGTGTGTGTGTGTGTGTGTGTGTGTGAGAGAGAGAGAAAGAGAGAGACAAAAAGGTGTCCAGAGAGACAAAAAGGTGTAAAAAAAAAAAAAAGGTGTAAAATTGGCTTCTACAAACCTGAGCTACCCAATTTGTCTCTTGCAGTTTAAGATATTAAATGCCACTGAACTGTACAAGCAAAGTGTGTGTGTGTGTGTGTGTGTGTGTGTGTGTGTGTGTGTGTGTGTGATAGTACAGAACATTATTACTCCTTTGCTGCTTTAGTTAAGCCTTGACAGAGCTCCATTTTAGGTTTATGAGCAAGCGAGAGAGCGAGAAAGGATTTTGTCTGTCTGGACAAAGGACAATATTGTGAACAATATAAAGAAATTCATCCAAAGAAACAAAAACCTGTAAAACTAGCTTTAAAACGAGCTACACGGTTTGTGTCTTGAGCAGTTTAAAACATTTAATGCCACTGGACTTGTACAAGTAGACAAATGTCCATACAGAAAATTATTACTCATATGCTGCTTTAGCTAAGCCTTGAAAGAGCTGGATTTTAGGTTTATAAGGTAAAGTAAGACAGAGACAAATAGATTGAAAAACAGTGTGAGAGAGAAAGGGCTCCATTATCTCCCAACATTTTATCCAGGGTTAGGGCTTGTACAATCGGTTTCTCCAAACTTGAGCTCCTTAATCTGTGTCCATTAAGGTTTTAGACATTTAATGCCATTGCACTTCAAGAAGGCTTTTTTTTTCAAGCACATTTTATCTCTATTACCTTTCCCGCAAGCTTCATATCTCATATCTACCAACAGGAGAATAAATATATTTCCCCCAAAATGCACACCTGCATTTAACTCACACACTGGTTTCTGCAACACAACACTGCCAGACCTTTATAGTGTGTATGTGTGTGTTTTTTAAATATACACTAACTTAACAACTTGGCCTATCAAGGTCTATCAGCTGTGGTAAAACAACAGGCTTTCAAATGTTCAGCAGATTGTTGTCATATATACGAGTCTGGGAAAAGATCCAACACGGCTGCTCGCACCAGAAAACATTGCACATCATCTCCACCCAGGATGCAACTGGAGGTTATGTTTTACTCCGCTTTCTAACACTGAACTCTAAAGCCAGAATGCCAGAAGCGCAGAAAGATAGAAAAACTGGTGTTCTCTTCAGGCCATATTTCACACATAATTAGCTGTTTCTCATGAGCAAACTCATCTACACTATTTATTTTTTATTTTTTTACTAGAACAAAGACTGTAAGGCAGACAGACTGCTGTCTCCTGTCAGCAAACAATCGGTGAAGGTCAGGGCTTCCAGCGACACTACATGTATTTTTTCAACTGCTGCTAATGCTGAGTAACAAGGCAGCATAATAAAACCTTGTGAAATCGCTATCTGCCCTCTACCACATACACTACAGTATATGCAGAAATTTTGATTTTTGAATACAAATTTTTTTTTTTAAGACCCCTGTCCACAAGCACACTCCAAAATCTGATTGAACATCTCCCCAGAAAAGTAAAGAGTTAGGTGGAATGGGATGTTTAAAAAGTACAAACAAATATTGTATGTGCTCAAGTGTTCACAATTTATCCATATATTGTACATAAACTATAGAATTGTTTAGTGGCATTGTGATTGACAGAAGAGACAATATGTTACTTCCTATTTTCTTTTTTTTTTTTTGCATCATTATAATATTTTCCACAGTAAACTTAAAACTAAAATGTATTACAGACAGCCAGGAGGATAAACTGGTTGGCTAATAACTGTTGTTGGACTCATCCCACTCACTCACCTGTACATGATGTACACATGAAATACACAAACACTGCTGACAAGAGACTCCCTGGGACTTAGTGAGAAAGCTCTAAAGACAAGAAGCCAGCTGAGTGCTGTTATCATGCTTTTGTGTGTGTGTGTGTGTGTGTGTGTGTGTGTGTGTGTGTGTGTGTGTGTGTGTTGTTTAAAACAGAGAGACAGATAGATTCTGTGTTTTACCTAAACAAGACCACAGGGCATCAAGCACCAATCAATCAACACAGTCGGTTTCATCTAAGCCATGCTGCACCACAGTGGCTATGATCTTTTCACCCCTCCACACACACACACACACACACTCACACACACCACATGTCTCAATCTTTTCTCGAAGGTGGTGCATGAAATAAAGTGTCAGTATAATGGGTCTTGACCCCACAAAGAGGAGAGAGTAAAGGTAAATGACAGAGGAAAATCTGCTTTTGTGCCCAAGAGACACGCAGATGGAAACATCACAATGAGATCTAAATGAGGCAAACTGTCCCTGGTGGTGACACACACACACACACACACACACACACACACACACACACACACACACACACACACACTCTCTCTCTCACTCTCACTTTCATAAACCTATTCAGAACTCTTATTTGTCAAGTTTGTTCTACAACAGCAATAAAGTATTATTTTATTTTAATCACAACTATATTGCACATTTTTATTTTTTCTGAATGTACCTTAAATTTATAATTTATTAAGTTTTTAACACTCTTATTAACAATAGCATAGAAAAATATTGATGTGTTATGCAAATGTATGTTTATAATTAGTGAAACCAAACTTAGCATAGAGCATGAAGGAAAAATATTGTAAACGTTTTAAAATAATTATGTTGTTTTAAATGACGTAAATCATTAGGACGCAGAAGGGAACCTTTGCCATGTTTCCACACGAACGGTTAATAAAATGAGAAACTGTACCTCATCTAACGTTCATACAGATTACATAAAAGTGAAAATGTTTAGCTTTCTATTTAGATATTTATTATGTCTGTGTTATCACGCGATAATAAAATTGGTTCCGTTAAAATGAATCTGCAATGACACGTGATTAACGAGTTAATTTTGACAGCTCTAATTGATATATTAATACAAAACTTATTTCAAATTGTGTCACCTGATGAATGTATCCAGACTAAACATACACCATATACTGGAGAACACAATCAGACAAAAGATGATGATCAGGTGATCAGGAATGCCTACATCTGTGGTGTGTGAGAGCCAGGATATTATACACCAGTGGTAGATTGAGAAAGCTGTGCAATTACAGGAAACAGGTTGATGGGCTGAAAATGTCGCGCAATGAGAAGAAAAATATTGACGTTTTAATAAATTGATTTACTAACTAAAGTAACAAGCCTGGTTTAAAAATGTAAGTAGAAAGTACAGATATTTATGTAAAAATGTAATGAGTAAAAGTAAAAAGTTCATACAAGTCCGAAAAATAAATAGTGAAAGTACTGATACCAGAAAAATCTGTGCAAATACTTAGTTACTTCCCAGCTCTGAAACTGTACAAACAGTTTTCACAAATGAAGCGCTCTTTAATACACCAAAGTGATTTCGAAGTACAGTACATGAGGTCTCTCTCTCTCTCTCTCTCTCTCTCTCTCTCTCATGCTCTGCGAGATATCATAAAGCTATTCCAATCACAAAAAGGCTATAATGTTATAACTGAAATGGTCCTTTCATTTAAAATAAGTTCTTAGGGCCTGCATCTAGTTCAGAGTGCTTGCTCTGGGCACAGGCCAACTTCAGAAGCGTAATTACAGAAAGCCAGAAGTCGTCTAACAACTACAATCACGCTCGGTTCAGGTCCGTAGCTCTCTGTGTCACTGACGACTTCTCACAGTAAATTATGCTTCTGCCAATAAGAGACGAGAAACACTGAAACCGTGTTTTTTGACTCTTGAGGAGTTTATTGTATCAATACCCACAGATAAAGCTCACAGATCGAACATGTGCTAAGTTTTATTTTCAAGTCTTCTAGAGAAAGATGCAAAAATTATAAATGTACCAAAGTATAATTAGATTTTTATATAAAAGCACCATCACCCTGCGTTCACATTATGTATGTGTATAATTCTATGCTCACGCATACAGTGATTTTGAAAAAACTGGTTGCCGCAGTAATTTCTATTCGTGGAAATGAGCATATCACTTTTTACAACAAATAAGGAGAGAGATCTCGGCCGCTCGACTGTCTTTCCCACTACCATTGGTGGTCTTGGCATCAAAATCACCTTTGCATCTATCAACTTCGTATTGTCGCTGGACATGCCCACATCGCTGTTGTTCAGGTTGCCAGCTCTCGTTAAAAAACAAATAGCCTCTGGTCGCTTTGTCAGTGTTAGCATAGCTTGACATCGAGCCAAAGCTCCAGCTAGTGTGATGAATTGCAAAATACCAACAATTTCATAGAATCATTCCTCAAACCAATCGCACGCATTTTTGCAAAAATTTTTTCCATCTTATGTGTGTATATATATATATATATATATATATATATATATATATATATATATATATATATATCTACAGTATGTATGCATATATCTATATCTATCTATCTGTCTGTCTGTCTTTCTGTCTGTTGCAAATAATACAAGTTTATTTGAAATACATTTATAGAAATAAACTGCATACTGTGTTATATCCTGTGCTATAGGCTACACTGGGTTATACTGGGCTACCACTCTTTCTCGTCTCCACTAATAACACTATTCTATACATGCTCAAGAGATACCAAGAAGCAAGTTGCCAGTTAACACTTGAATCTAGTATGTATTAAATAAATAGATTACACAATTCCTGAAAAAAAGAGTTAGCCTTTATTCACATTTATGACTCTGCTGAGATTTGATTGCCAGTGTACTTTATCTGCTCAAAGCCCTGAGGGCCTGGAAACCAAGCTAGGAAAGATCACCTGCTTTCCTGCCTGTGCGTGATCATGACCGTGTGTAGCTAATTAGTCTGGCTTTATTAGCAGCAGTGTGAGCAGTTTAGTGAGCAGAGCTGCCATGGCAGACGTCCTCGCAGGGATGCACTTGACATGCTGAGGGCAGCACTTCAGATGCAAGACGTGTCCGTGTGCAAGTCTGAGTGGAAGTGTATTTGAAAAGCCTTTGTTACATCTTCATACAGATGCTAAAGGGATGCTGACACTGCCCTAAAACCTGTCACTAATGAAATCTACACACAGTGTTTAAACCCTGCTTGCCACACTAACACATTCTCTATAGATGATGACCTTCTGGTGGTACGTGTGACTTCAAACCTACGACCTACAAGTGCTTGCTGTAATCTGAAAACGTGCAGTGCATCATAAGATGAACAAATCAATACCCTGCAATGATGTGACAGTTTAGGTTTGGACTGAGCCACTGAGGTGACATTGTAGTTTTTTTTTTTAATAATGTGTGCCTATCATGTTCCTGGAAAGTCATGCATAATACATACGGCATCAGGCATATATTCACAGTGCTTCACTTTTTCCACATTTTATGTTACAGCCTTGTTACAAAATGGTTTAAATTCATAATTTTTTCTTAAAATTTAAGAGGAAGGAGGATCATAGAGTGACGTATGAGAGTGGAGGAAGGTGCACACAGGTGGACTTTGTTCTATGTAGAAGATGCAACCTAAAGTAGATTCGAGACTGTAAGGTGTTGGCAGGGGACAGTGTAGCTAGACAGCATCGAATGGTGGTCTGTAGGATGGTAGTGGAGGTGAAGAAAAAGAGGAGGAGAGTGAGGACTGAAAGAAGAATAAGATGGTGGAGACTGAAGGAGGAAGACTGTAGTGTGAGATTCAGGGAAAAAGTTAGACAGGGGCTTGGTGGTGGTGGTGAAGAGGTGCTGGATGATTGGGCAACTACTGCAGAAGTGATGAGGGAGACAGCTAGAAATGTACTTGGTGTGACATCTGGAAAGAGAGAGGAGGACAAAGAGACATGGTGATAGAAGGAAGGAAGGAGAAAAGGATTTATACCGATTGGCCAGGCAGAGGGACCGAGCTGGGAAAGATGTGCTGTAAAAGATGCAGATGGAAGTGTGTTGACTAGTCTGGAGAGTGTGTTGAGAATATAGGGGGAGTATTTTGACCAGCTGATGAATGAGGAAAATGAGAGAGAGAAGGTTGGATGATGTGGAAATGATGAAGCAGGAAGTGGATAGGATTAGTAATGAGGAAGTGAGAGCAGCGAGCAGGAGGAAGAGTTGAAAGTCGGTTGGACCAGATGACATACCGGTTGAAGCATGGAGATGTTAAGGAGAGATGGCAGTGAAGTTTTTAACCAGATTGTTTAACAAGATTTTGGGAGGTGATAGGATGCCTGAGGAATGGAAAAGAGGTGTGCTAGTACTGATCTTTAAGAACAAGGGAGATGTGCAGAACCGCAGTAACTACAGGGGAATAAAGTTGACCAGTCACACCATAAAGTTATGGGGAAGAGTAGTGGAAGCCAGGCTGAGAAAAGAGGTGAACATCTGTGAGCAACAGTTTGGTTTCATGCCGAGGAAGAGCACCACAGACGCATTATTTGCTTTGAGAATGTTGATGGAGAAGTATAGAGAAGATCAGAAGGAGTTGCATTGTGTGTTTGTGGATTTAGAGAAAGCGTATGACAGGGTGCCGAGAGAGGAATTGTGGTATTGTATGAGGAAGTCAGGTGTGTCAGAGAAGTATGTGAGGGTTGTGCAGGACATGTATGAGGACAGTGTGACAGCAGTGAAGTGTGCAGTAGGAACAACAGACCGGTTCAAGGGGAGGTTGGATTGCATCAAGGATCGGCTCTGAGCCTTTTCCTGTTTGCAGTAGTGATGGACAGGTTGACAGACGAGGTCAGACAGGAGTATCCGTGGACTATGCTGTTTGCAGATGATATTGTGATTTGTGATGAGAGTAGGGAGCAGGTTAAGAAGAGCCTGGAGAGGTGGAGGTACGCACTGGAGAGAAGGGGAAAGAAAGTCAGTAGGAGTAATACAGAGTACATGTGTGTGAATGAGAGGTAGGGCAGTGGAGTGGTGCGGTTGCAGGGAGAAGAGGTGATGAAGGTGAATGAGTTTAGGTACCTAGGGTGAACTGTGTAATGAACTGTGTAACCTCAGACTGAGGCGACGATTCACCTTCCAACTGGACAACAACAATAAGCACACAGCCAAGATAACAAAGGATTGGCTACGGGATGACTCTGTAAATGTCTGAGTGGCCCAGCCAGAGCCCAGACCAAATTGAACCTCTATGAAAATGGCTGTGTACACCAACACTCCCTATCCAACCAGATAGTTTTTGAGCGATTCTGCAAAGAAAAATTAGAAAAACTGCCCCAAAATAGTTGTGCCAAGCTTGTAGCATAATTTTGAAAAATAATTGAGGCGTTAATTAGTGCCAAAGGTGCTTCAACAAAGTATTGAGCAAAGGCCATGAATGCTTATGTACATGTGATTTTTTGTTTTTGTTTTTTTATTTTCAAGTTTCAAACAAACTTATTTCACATTGATATTATGGGCTATTGTTTGTATTATTAGGATGAAAATAATTAATTTAACTAATTTTGGAATAATGCTGTAACATTACAAAATGTAAAAAAAGTGAAGCGCTGTGAATACTTTCCAGATGTACTGTACACATTATAGAATCTCTAAAGCAATGCCGAAGATCCTAATGTCTTTATACATCATTCCAAGATTGTTGTAACGTGTTATATTATTACTCTCACTCTTTTATTCATCCAGAGCAATTTCTCTTCTATACAGCTGAGAAGTTGAAGGTTAGGGGCCTTGTTCAAGGGCCGAACAATGGCAGCACGATATGAACTCACAATCTTTCAATCAGAGGTCCAAAATCTTAACATTTACATTTGTGGCATTTAGCAGACGCCCTTGTCCAGAGTGACATACAAAAGTGCTTTGACTCTCTAGCAATGAATAAATCTACACTGGTACGCTAGATTACAAACTTAATATAAATCAGACTATATAACTCATGATTTCGCTTAAAGATAGCCAGGGACTCTGCTGTATGGACATCTAGGGAAAGTTCATTCCACCACCTCGGTGAAAGAACAGAGAAGAGCCCTGAAGTATACTTACCTCTCATGCTGAGAGAAGGTGGTACCAGTCGAGCAGTGCTGGAGGATCTCAGACAGCGTGTTGCAGTGCGAGGTGTGATGAGGTCTCTGAGATAAGATGGTGCTGGTCCATATTTGTCCTTGTTGGCAAGCATCAGTGTTTTGAATTTAATACGTGCAGCTACTGGAAACCAGTGAAGGGAGCACAGCAGTGGGGTGGTGCAGAAGAACACAAGTCAAGCAGCTGCATTTTGAATAATTTGCGTTCAGAGGAAGACCTGCCAGCAGAGAGTTGCAGTAGTCCAGTCTCGAAATGACAAGAGACTGAACGAACACTGAAGCAGAATGTGTGGACAAAAATGGTTGAATCCTTTGGATGTTGTAGAGAAGAAATCGACAAGAACGAGCCACATTAGCAACATGTGAGGAGAAGGACAGTCGATTGTACATAGTTCCCCCAAGGTTATGAGCAGTGGCTGATGGGGGGGAGTAGAAGTAATGAAGAATATTCAAGGATCTTGACCTGGAAATGAATAACCAGGGATGACCAGCAGTTCTGTTTTGCTAAGGTTGAGTTTTAATTGATTTGCACTCATCCATGAAGATATGTCTGTCAAGCATGCTGAGATCCGAGCGGAGGCTGTGGTATCTGAAGGACGGAAAGAGACATTGAGCCACCACTTTCTTCCTGTTACCTAAAAAAAATTGCTTCTATTCTGCATTCTCAATTATATGCCAAATTCAACAAACTGATTAATAAGTAGAAAATACTGACATGAATTTCAGCTTTTAACAACAGTGTGCGCTCGAGCTGAAACAAGCTCTGCAAGTTTGTGTAGAACCTGATGATGCATGCCAAATCTGGTAAAGTAAGGAGCAAACACATGCTTCATTAGAGGAGATAAGACTCTAGGAACATCGGAACTTTTGTACAAAAGGAAATAACTCATAGATTTGCTTGAAATGAAAACAGTGACCTGGTGTCATAATGTCGAAATAGTGTACAAATGTCTTAAATATTCAGTTAATACAACGTAACACTATGGCATTATTTGTATTATTTGTTTTGCACTGTGCATAGGACTGTGATGGAGTTCTAATTTATGAATGTTCATCCTCCAGATTTGACTGTGAGAAAGAAACGCGTTCCGTGCCAACAGCACGCCGGTTGCCAACTGCAAATGTACACCTGTTCTCAGCTCCTACCGGGAGAAAATTTGTTTTAAAAACTAAATACTGTATGATCCAAGCAGATTGAGTTCAGGGTTGTTCAAGGACCAAGTCTTGGCTCTGATGATTATTTGTAAATAATAGCCTCACGGTCCCTGTTATTAAGAAACATGTGTACACCTGCACATTTATCCAGTTATCCAATCATACAGGAGATACCTAAAAACTCTGTGAATTTAACCACGGCATGATAGTTTTTAACAGATGCACTGTTTAAGGATTTTCAGAAACTAATAATCTCATGGGATTTTAACACACTACAACCTTCAGAGTTACACATAATGGTGTAAGAACAAAAAGAAGCACCCACCCCTAAAACATAAGCAAGCGTTGATAAACGAGATCAGAGGAGAATGACTACACTGGTCTGAGGAAGTCTAGGGTAAGTCTAATAAGCACTCTTTGCAAAAATGCTGAACAGAAAAGCATCCCAGAAAGGTGGCTAGGCTACTGTTTTAGGCCAAAGAGCGAATTAAATTTACAGCTGAGCCGTTAAGGGCCTTTCTTGTGAGCCAAACAGTGGAAGTTTGATTTGGTGGTGCTGGAATTTAAACTTATGATCTTCGGGTCCAAAGTCCAATGCCTTAACTACTGAGCTACCCCTTCCATGTGAAAACAAAAGCTACATTTCCCATAAGCCACTGCACCATGTCATGTGATTTCTGCACCTGATTCATCTAAAATAATTAACACGCTCTCATTTGTCCTCTGGGGTTTTCCTTCATGTTTCTGCTCAGGTAAGGATTTTTGTTTAGTTTTGTTCATTTGCTTAGCTATTTTGTGCATTTGTTTATCTGTCTTTTAATACATTTTTAGTTGAAGTTAATCTCTACAATTGCATCCACCCTTCACTTTGCTACATGACACTTTTAAACTCGTAATTTTCCTATAATGGGAAATACATTTGACCGTATTAAAGATATTTTCACTTGATAGGATGGACTGCACAGATGACAGATGACGTGGTGAGTATTCTTAAAATATATATATATTTTTAAAGTCAGTTTTTATTGGTGGCCTCAGACTTTTGGTCGCTGTGTGGATAAGACGGTATATTAAGTGTGTTACCGCGGGCAGCATCATATAAGAAAAGGTTTCCATGTAGTAGGCAATAAGACGTGTGTATGTGTATGTGTGTCCAGCAAGATCGCAAACACCACACACTTAGACAAATGTACACACTGGCCTCTATGTAGCCATTTCTGTGATTTTACAAAGACAAAAACTCCTTTTTTTTTTTCTACCTTTTCCTCTACTTCCTCCTCTAATAAGACACCTATTTTCATCTGTCCTGCTAAATCACTCGTCCTGAAAATGAAAGGGATGATACACAGAGGCAGAAATAAAAAAAGCTAAATTGGAAGTGTATACTTTTGTGTCTAAGGTATTAAAAGATGCTGTAACCAGAAGATGGAAAATTCATCTTCTGCCTAAAAATATCAATGGGTATATTTCCACACCAATGAAAAAAGATCTCATCTTTGGAATATACACCTGTGGGCATAGGTCCTATGCCCAATCCGAGCTCATGCTTTGCCAATAACCGGCTCTTTTGAGCCACTTCTTACAACTCACATTTTATTATTTCGGGGCTTGGCACACAGTACATGAGGTCCCAGGTGCTGCGCAGATGTGCACTGTAACAGCATCTCAGCTCGGGCGCCTCATGAAAATACTGTTACTGAGCTTAAGGACCAGAAATAATGTTGCTAAACAAAAATAATCTCCAGGCCTACACACACAGACACACAAGAACTTGAGCAAAGCCTCTTCGGAGAGAATTACGTAACAAGAACGCTGAAGCGTGCAATGTATTATACAGGTACAATAAAATTATTAAGATGCATCAAAGCCTAAGTGCATTAAGACAGAATTGCTCAGTAAAATAGATCTCCATCAGAAGCTCGTAGTGATCTTAAAGCACTAAGAAAAATGTTTTATAACAATTTCTTACTGGCAGATTATTTACTGCCAGTCACAACAAAACACTGAATGGTTTTAGCTGAAATTGTGAAAAATGGGGGGGGAATAGACGTATGATATATATGTGAAAACAGGCAATGATGCTGCAAATGTCAAATAATTACTGTACATAATAATAAAATTCATGTAAGATGAGGAAAAGATGATACAAGTGCAGTAAGATAGTCTTGAATAATATCGAGCAGACAAACCCAGAAAAACCATTCAAATTCAGAATTATTGTACAAGCCGAGGTCAGGCGATTAGCAAGCAGTAATAAATGAGACTAAACAATACTGTGAATGGAAATAGGAAAACGGTTGGCAATGCAAGACAAAACAGAAACAAATGGCTTGGTAAATTCATTGGAACTTTGCAGTTTTCTAATGAAACCAGAGTCCTTTATTGCGTGTGAGTAATAGAGAATATTAAAAAGTATATTTGAAATACAAATCACAAGTATGCAGTTATTTTCACTTGTATTGACAGGAAAACCGTCCTCTCTTCAACTATGCCAGAATAAAAGAATATCCTACTAGACATACAGCATGCTCTCTCACTCATTGCTAATGCGTGCAGAGTTACACACGTATGTAATTATTATTTACAAATAAACCACTAAAACACATTTACCTACATTCCCCTTTATTAGATATGAAATATTATTGCTTATGGTTTTTTATTTGGTGTTAAGAGTTCTACTAGACTTTACACATTGGTGGTGCAATCACCTCTTAATCTCTCTAACACACACTCACACACTTACAGCATATATTATTATTTTATACGGCCCATAACAGAATTCATTTTATATTGAGTTTGACGTTATTTTTTTGCGCTGTACTGAGCAAAAGTAATAGTCACCTGATAAAAAACAAAACAATTTACCTACAAGGCGTTTCTATTTCTCATTTTCACAATCACATCAATTGCTTTAATATCAGCTGAGAACAAAACCTATATGTCTATATACATAACCAGCCAGACCTGACCGGTGACATGAATACCAATGACACCTGTAAAGGAGTAAGATATATTAGGCAGAAAGTAAACATTAAATTCTTTTAGTTAATGTGTTAGAAAAAGGAAAAATGGGGGACGTGTAAGCAAGTGAGGTTACTCCAGGTATCCATTGGTTAGTACCTACCAAAAAACACAAGGTCTTGTGAGGTTACTCCAGGTATTCATTGGTTAGTACCTACCAAAATTGGTTCAACCTTTTAATTTTGTGTCAAAATCCTATTTTAACAAACAACTCAGGGAAGCTGAAAAATGTGAATATTCTTAAATATAACTCTTAAATATTCCAAACTCACACTTCTCCTACAACAACTAATTGATCTTCAATGTTGATTCACAAATGTTGAGCTCAGGAGCTTCTAGTTTTATAACCATAAAGACTGTATAAGACTGTAGAAAGAACATTACTTATAATCTTTTACTCCAGTGCTCATGTTAGTTCTCACTCTTCAGTGTTCTGTATTGTTGAAAATTTATGATCAAACTCTTGATGTCACCCAAATGAGGATGGGTTCCCCTTTTGAGTCTGGTTCTGGTTCTGGGTCAAGGTTTCTTCCTCATAACATCTAAGGGAGTTTTTCTTTGCCACAGTCGCCACAGCTGCCCATCAGGGATAAATGCACACCGTTCACGTTGACTGTTGATTTCTGTAAAGCTGCTTTGAGACAATGTCTGTTGTGAAAAGCGCTATAGAAATAAACTTGACTTGACTTGATTTCCATGACCATATTCAAGTTTGAATCTGAATCCCATAATTCATCATCATACTGTCTTCTATCTATACAAAATCTTGATTGGTCTACCAATTTCACTATTCCAACTACTCTTCATTCATTCATCCATCATGAGCTGAAATAACTTGTTACTGTCTCACAGGAAGTCACAAACTGCATGTACATGTTGTAGGTCTTGAATAGTGAAGTTTTTCCCCAGTCCATGTCACGTAATAAAATATCAGAAATTAGGTTTCTTTGTAAAGCTGCGTCTCTGGTTGTGTTAATTAGCATATGCCTGTTAGCACTTTAATTAATGTTGGCGTAAGGGTCACTTTTCCCTCAATCTTTTGCTTGTGCACATTCAGTTCCCTCATTTTGCTTGAATTCCTCCCAGTTATTCCTTCCTTTGCTAAAGTCCCACCAGTCCTTTATTAACCCCCCTCTCCCCCTAACTTCACTTGCAGATATTGCGCACCATTGCATTAGAAATCTTTGCTTGTTCCTCCTCTTTCCATCACTCATCGGTGGACGTAGATGGAAAAGAACATCACATCACAGCGTGCGGAGAGGAAAACCAGACACATAATCGAGCAGCACCGAGTGGAGATTGCATTAACGCTAATAGTATCGAAGGGTGATTTGTCAAACAGGAAAAAACCTGTACGTGAACATGTGTCATGAGACCACGCTGCCTCCAGCCAGCACCGTGATCACATTTGAGATCCTTTGACAGACAGATTCAATTTGGTTCCCAAGCAAATAAAATTGTTACTGTTTCCTGAATGCTACACTTCTGAGATCTTTTGCTTTGCTAACAATTACATGTGCAGTGTGTTTCCTGTTGTGGCAACAAAGTCAGAGCGAAAATAAACCTCCCAAACCATCTAAGCCATAATCAGTAATCTTTCCTCTCATGTTTGGTAGAAGATACTGTGGGACAAATGCAAGCTCTTATACACTGTAGGATAGTTTCTATCCTCAGGCATTTTGAGAAGTGTATTATTGTGTTATACACCTCAATTTTGCACATTTTACTGTACATAATAATAAAAGAAAGAAAATATAACACGACGTAACAAAGGAACCATAACCTGAGCATGAAGATGAGGACTGTGGAAAAAAATCACAGGTAGACAAACATGAGACAAAGCGTGCTGTGAAAGGTGAAGCTATATATAAGTGCTAATTAACAGTGAATGTGAATCAGGTGCAGAGATCATGTGATGTGACAAAGGAGCGTGCAGGTGCTGACTAAAACATAATGGCACTGTTGTTGTCAGACAGACAGACAGACAGACAGACAGACAGACAGACAGACAGACAGACAGACAGACAGATAGATAGATAGATAGATAGATAGATAGATAGATAGATAAATAAGGCATAACTTTATGGCCACCGATCAGGCATATTGTGTTGGCCAAAACAGTTCTGACCCATCGAGCATTAACATCATTAACTTCTTCAGTTGGATAGATATTGACCACTGCACACTGGGAACATCCCACAGGAACTGCAGTTTTGAAGATGCTCGGACCCAGTTGTCTAATCATAACAATTTGGTCCTTAGCAAACTCCCTCAAATACGTATGACTGCCCATTTTTCCTGCTTCTAACACATCACCTTTGAGGACAAAATGTTCACTTGCTGCCTAATGTATCCCACCCACTAACAGGTGGCATGATGAAGAGATGATCAGTGTTATTCACTTCACTGCTCATAATGTTATGCCTCATTGGTTTAGATAGATATACTTGACTGATGTTTTCAGTCAACCACTGCACCCTCACGTGTCATGTCACATGACCTCTGACTTGATTCACAGTCAGCATTAATTACCACTTAGACAGACAGACAGACAGACAGACAGATATGATTCTGTAAAAGGCACAAGATGATTTTCACCAACTGGAAAAGAAAACTGAAAAATATAAAAACTGATAAATATAACAAAAGATTGCACAAATAATTAACACCAACAGCTTCATTATTGGTAGAGATATGGCCGGATGCAGACATATCGCGAACACACAATCTTTAATAAATATTAAATAAAATGTATGCAAATAAATGTAATCTTATATGACTGAAATATCTTCATATCTATTTAAACAACCAAGATTGTAGAGGCAAAATTCTTGAGATTCAAAAAAACAAGAACTATTTGTTATCCATTTTGTGCTGCAAATATTAGTGACAGCTTTAACTTGTCAGTGCTCTCAAATCACATGTCTGGTTGTTGCAAGCTAGAAAACTGCTAAGCATTATTTAGCCAGTAAGAGGGCACCAATAAGGATCCCCCGGAGTTACTGTACATCACTTGAAAGTCTAGGCAAAGAACGCATCAGGTTTTTAATCCATAGCAATAACTGGGTGTTTTCTTTTCCAAATAAAATCCTCAGTTTCTTCAGACAAAAAGGGTAATGTTCTGAAATTCTAGCTAAGAAGCTACAAAGCAGCAGACTTTCTTTATGAGAAAGTCCTCAGAGCCAAATGTTTAGCAGACTCTTCAGGCACATTTTTGTTTGATCATTAATCACACAGAGAAGATAGAGGGTGTTAAAGAAACAGCTTCTAATAGCTTTTATGAGAAGAAGTGTCATACTGTAGATGTTCCACAACATTATACATAATGTAATATATAAGAATGTATTTTGTTTAAAAAAAAATTAATATTGGCAACCTGCTGTGTTCTAAATCAAATGAAAGACTTTGGGACATGCATTTTGTCAGGATTCCGGACACAAACTATGTTTCTCGTGAGCCAGTGCTCTCTCACTGCCACTACACATGACGTTCCGAACCTGCTTCGAGAATTTTTCCGTACATAAAAAGCACTTGTGTATATATACTCATGGTTCACAGCATTCTTTGTCTTTGAGTATGTAGTGTTGATTCATGCGCCACAATTAGGTTATGATGTTCAGTGTTCAGTTTAATTTCCATTTGTTTGTACATTAAAAACGTTCAGCACTTGCATCTCTACAGTTCTGCACAGTACCCTCTACAGTTATTGAAAAATACAAGATGGGTTTTAAAAACTTTTGCGACTGGCTCCATTTACTAGTACTTTATTTATCTATGTTTACACACTATCATCTTCAAAATAGTCCCCTTGCACAGCAATACAGCGCTCCCAGTGTTCTTGTCACTTCTGTAATGTGTCCTGGAAGTCTTCATTTCAAAGCATCTTCTGCGATTTACACTGGATCTCCACAATGGTGTTAAAACAGCAACCTTTGCACTAGATCTCCATCTTAGGGAAGAGGGTGAAGTCTGCAAGAGCAAATCTGGTAAGTAGGGTGGGTATGGAAGTAAGACCATGTGGATTATTCTCCGATGATCCTCATGCACAAGTTGCTGGATGGTTTCAACAATTTTTAGTGGTTGAACAAGTTCTTCCTGATCTCTATTCAGTGATTTTCTTCCGTTCTTGAAGCACACGTGCCACCAAAACACCTCGAATGTGAAACGTATGTCATGTCAAACGTCTCTGTGGTAGATTTGCCCATTTTCAGTATCTGTAATAGAGTCATTCTCAGCTTGGTACTGTGATAAAGATATGATGCATACACACACATTGATATCCACTCGATCGCCTGGAAACAAGAAACAGTTACTGTCATTATGTGTAGTGACAGCTCAATCAGAACTTGAGCTCTTTATATTGTCCTTATTTAACTAAATAAGAAAAAAACACAATTATCCCAGGAGTAATTAAAGGAACTGAGACAGCCAATGACAGGTCAATCGAACAGTTCAACATTTTAATGAAAATACTCACTGTAGACTCTCATGCCTGCATTTCCGCAACAGGCAACGTCAAAACCATGTTTTTTTGTGGCCTAAAAGACTGCTTGATGTTGAACATGGGAACATTTGCACTCCCACGTTTTCCAGATGACCCTTCAATGTCAAATAAAAGGCTGTCACCATATGTGGGTCTGGAATCCTATTTGCTCTTAAAAGTGTGACATTTTAAGGCCTGTGTCCTAGATTCTCCCACCACACACACACACACACACACACACACACACACACACACACACACACACACCCAGTGGCCGCCGCTTAAGCCAGCCAGACTTCTCTTGCCATAAACAAATTACTGAAGATTTATGAGCACCTGGAGACCCCCCTTCTCCGTCTCACTTCCCTTCTCTTTGCACTCCTCCTTGTTTCTTTTCAGCACTCTGTGTTATCTCTACCTTTCTTTCAGTATCCTTTTGCCCTTTACCTCAAATTAAAAGTGTCTCTGTAAAGAGCAGGTTTACAGCTGTCCTCCGTAAAAACCTCAAAGGTGACTTGTACCCTCATCTAAGAGATAGAATATCGACTGGAGTGTGGCCTGGACTCACCAGCCCGTCCCTGGACTCCATAAAACAAGTGCACCACAACAGACAGTTTTATAGTCACTTATCATAAGATTACATACTACCCATGGGTCAAAAATCTGGAATGCATGCTTAAAACATATCCTAAATGAATGCACCTCTCAACATAAGTTTATCACTCACTCAGCAAAGATCCCCTGCAATCAGGCTGGCTCTTTTCTCTGTCTCCGTCCTTGGCACTTTCAGTTGTCTAAAGCCATTTAAGCAAGCGATGGCACCAATAAAATCCGATTTGCTTCTCGCAGTATTACTGCCCACTGAAAACAAGCCTGTGATTTATTTCTCAGTAACTGCACCCTGAAGCAAATCATTTCCTGCATTCAGAAACTCAGGCGTTTGCTAACGTTCAGGCGTTTGCTAACGTTCCGGTGAAAATCTAATTCAAGATGGTCTGTGAAAAGGTCCTACGGTGAAAACTCAGGTCTTAAAGACAGACCAGAAATTAGTTTTAATCATCATATAAAATTGTTTCAAACAAATTAGATTTAATGTCAAGAAAACAGGTTAAGGAATAGAAAGAAAGAACTGGATAGCAGACAATTGAATTATATAGGATAAAAAATAAATAAAACAGACTAGGCTTCTGTATCCAGTGGAATGTTTAGGCTCTCATAAAGAAGAAAAAAAAGGAAATTGCACTTATATACGAGTGAGCAGACTGTCTGAAAGATCTGCTTTTGTGCCTTCTTTCGTTTCTTCTCTTGCTTTTTTTCCCCAAGAATCATGCTTGAAAGGGCAGTCTGAAAGGGAAGACAATCATAACCCTGGGGTTTTACTCATAATTGGTTGCTTGTGTGTTTGTTCCCTGGTTCTTTATGCATAATATCAGCAGATTGATGCATTCGTTGAGAGAGAAAACAATCACTGTCAAAAGATATATACCTTAAAAAAACTAATTTTATGTTGGTTGGGGAAAATAGACCTCTCATAGTTGTTAGTACAGAAGATGATGAAGGCTTGGTGCAGTTATTGTAGTAATATATACTGAAACTATACTATATACTAATATATCTAATATACAGCAACAGAAGATGCTAATTAGAAATCGTTGAGCTTTTGGCATGCTAACAAAATGACAGCGATAATCGATGCAGTCCTTTCCATCTTTTTTTCCTTCCTTTTCTTTCAGACGTTTGGTGATTAACCAAAAATCTCTCGATATTTAGGAAGGAAAAAAGTCAGCAACGGGTTTAAAAATAGCAGCATCCGAAAACACACACACACACACACACTCTGGTAGAGATACTCACATCTGTTTGCATTTGGTTCAAAATTAGTATTAGAATGATTCAGAACATGTTATAATAGAAACTTTCCACATTTATGCTCTACCTGACAGGATTATGGAAACAGATTATGTTTCCTATCAGCCACTGCATTTTTCCCATTCACAATCATTAGCAATTGTACATAGCTTTAGCATTCACTGCATTTGCAAATAATTTATGGCATTTTCTGGCAGAGACTCTTATCCAGAGCAGCTGAGGGTTAAGGGCCTTGCTCAAAGGCAGCTTGGTAGTGCTGGGATTTGAACTCATGACCTTCCTATCTGCAGTCCAACATCTTCACCACTGAGTTTTCACTTCTTTACTGCACTCTTTGTCTTTCCAATGACATCATTCCATGTTTATCCAAGTTCATATCATGGTTAGGATTTCTTTCTTTGCTTTTGATGTTTCGTTTTCATTGCACATCCTCCCTCGTTACGTGACCCATAATGTTTTAAATTCTTTACAAAACAGTATGAAGACCTTATTTTTACTCAAATATGAAGCTATTATATTATAGCTATTATAGCTATTACAGTCATCATTTATAGTTCAGACGTGCGCGAAGAGGCAACATAAAGCAATACCCAAGGTGCAGCTTGCAATTAAAAAATAAAACAAACACCAGCTTAAACCACAAGCAAACATTTAACCTGTCAACTCAATAAAAAAGTGAGTGACTTGCTTACGTCTATTCTCTGAGAAAACAGTACAAATGACGCAGCCTGTGTTTCTTTGAAGAATCCTCGTTACAGCCTGTAATAACGGTGCACAGTCACATGTCCCATGTGCCTTACAGCTATACAGTATGCTAAGCTACATGTCCTATACCACCTGAGTGAGATGTAATCAGTAACGTGTATCACTCTTGTATTTTGTCCTGTAAGCACATAATAGCACACAAACCGACCTGTGCGTATTGTCCGCCGTGACCTTTTTAGGCAAGGCCAGGTCTGCACCAGAGAGCTTTCTGGGATGAGTTACAATGCCGTCCCTAAGCTATCTGGATCAGATAATGGTGCTTCATATTCAGAGCTGAGACGCCAGGGGAGAGGAGACAGGAGGCAAAAGAGGCGAGAGAGAGAAAGCTGTAAATAACTCATTCATTAGGAAAGCGGCTGAACTGATATGAGATGCAAGCTCGCTGGAGAATATTTATTAGCCGAAAACACACTGCGAAAAGCACACACGTACACACGCATATGGCTCACTTACATACTATTATAGAGGTACATCAGGAAAACACAGCAGTGTTGAACACATGTATAATACGTGGACTCTTAGAAAGAAAGAAATTCAAGCTCGAAAATAGCAAGTCAACAGATTTATTATTAATCATTAAATGTGTCACGAAGTGATTGGATTTACAAAATATTCATCATGGAAATAAGGTGAATGAGTGTTCACACTTCACTCTTCACAGCCAGAAATCTATCAAGAATAAAGCAAGATTTGTAAACAATCTGTATGTTTGATATGGATATTCATACAATCAAATAATATTTACACTCCTACATTATATGGACTACGATACTATATGGCGAATGTACTAGTACTCCTGACTTTTTCTTTCAAACTAAATGTGGTTCTTCACAAAACCGTTACCACAAACCACAGAACTTTATTACATGTTGTATAGAAGTGGTAGCATTAAATTTCCCGTTCAGTTGAAGTAGGAGACCCAAACCTGTTCCAGCATGACCCCTGTGCACAAAGCCAGCTTCATAAGAATATGCTTTATATGGGTCAGAGAGGAAGATCTTGAGTGGCCTGCTATAGAGCTCTGACCTCAACCCTATTTAACACCTTTGGGATGAATTGGAATGCTGACTGCACCCCATGCTTTATTACCTCACCTACATCAGTACCTGACTTTACTCCAAAACATAGTGGAAAATTTTTTTCCAGAAGAGTGGAGGTTAATATAACAGGAAATGTGGACTAAATTTGAAATGGGATGTTCAAAAAACAAGTAGTCGCTCAGTGATTAAGGCTCTGGGTTACTGATCAGAAGGCCAGAGGTTCTAGTCCCATTATTGCAAAACTACCACTCTTGGGCCATTTAACAAGGCCCTTAATCCAGGGGTGCTGAATTGTGACTGACCCTGTGGTCTGACCCCAGCTTCCTACCATTGCTGGAATATACAAAGTAAGATTTTGTTTTTACATACAAATCTTATTGTCATGTATCTACAAGCCTTTGTCCATATCTAGTGTACATGCACCATACTGGAAACCAAACCTAAGAATATGGTCCTTGTCAAGGTCTCTTAGGCCCTTACTCATTTTTTCTCCTTCCAATAAACTTTCAACTTTAATGACTATTATCCTCCTTCCAATACAAGAACTGACTGTTCACTTGCTGCTGAACAGATCCCATCCCTTCAGGTGCAATTTATCGAAATAATCGATACCATCCCTTCACCTTTCAGTTTAAATATGTACGGAGAATAAATTAAGATACAGATTGAACATGTGTTCAAAATGCATTCGCGGCAGAAGTGCTAGCGAATATAAGATGCTATGCTGCATAAAGCTGTGAATGTAAAAATTATGTGATGCAGAATGTTTTTTAACGCTGAGTTTTAGCTGTTAATGATGTGCTACTGACATAGCGAGAGCTCTTACATTCATGCTGAGCGTTTTTTGCAGTCGTGGCGAGCACTGTCGACTGCTCCTGCTTTTTCTGTGCAGTGATTCGCTTCACTGAGAATCCTGCCGTGTTTGGCTTCAGGGGTTGAGCCTGGCTTTACTGCTCGCCACCCTTCCATTCACTCAGCTTAGAGCACAAGGTCATGCAAACCCTCACGTGGTTCGGTGCAGCTCTTCAACAGGCTTAGCTTTTGAATTCGTGCCCAGATTGAGCAGCAAGAGGCCTGCAAACATGGCCTGCTCACTGACACATGAGCGACTGAGAAAAAAAAGCGTAACAATAGCCATCGTTGCGCTTCAGCTACACCGGTTAGCACACGGACGCCAGGCTGCAGAATGCCACACATATTTAAGAGGCATTCGATGATTGTTCGCCGTTTCCCACTGGGCCCTCATGGTTCCCGTAGATTGACTGTATATCCTTTCCTGCAATCACACCTCTTGCATTAATTTGATGTGCATGAAATGAAAGGATAACAAAGAAATGCTATCTTTTTTAACTCGGACATCTAAAGTTACAACAGTGCTTTGAATTGTTACAAACTGCTCCAAAAATACTAAATAATTATGTCTGAGAAAAAGTACATATCCCACAGATTAACAAACAATTATACATCTCTATGGTCTAATGATACCAACGAAAAATATACCATGGGAATTAAAATAAACCCATGTTCTGAATTAAAATGAATTTTATAATTAAAAATAAATGTATAATTATATATATATATATATATATATATATATATATATATATATATATATATATATATATATATATATACATACACACACACATATACACATACACACATGCAGTGGAACCCGGTTATGTCGCCGGCGTAGGGGACGCCAAAAAGCGTCGAGATAACCGGTGATCGAGATAAGCGAAAACCAATATGGTGGCAATATATGAACATGCTTAAAATTTCTTTATGTACATGATGTGCGTTAATAAATGAGAATGTACACGCACGTGTTTTTGGAGGTTTTTTTTACAAAACAGCGTTGCCGTGATTTGTTTGATGAAGGCATGCTATAAAAATGTACATACATGTTTGTTTACACCAAAAGGCATATGTGCACCAACTAACAGCAGAGATTTACCAGTATACAATACGAACCACCATCGATTCTCAAAACAAACCTTTATTATATTCTCCAACATTGCAAACACAAGATCGCTCACAAAATCACAAAAAATGTGCGGGGTGTAGTTCGTTTTTACAAATAGCTAACGAGTGTCAACATTAAATTCTCGAGTCATTTCACTCTGACACACAGCTCTGAAAAGTATCCTACACTTCCAACATAGCATCTGTAAGGCTTGATTTTTCCGCCACTTCCGCGAGTTCTTCTGCGGCTGCACAGTGCCGTCTCACTATCGTATTTTTGCGTATATAAGATGCACCCTGGGTGAGGGGTATGTAAAAATTTCTATAAGACACGTCTTATATACGCGGTAGTGAAATGGTGACGTGGCAAAAGCTGGCAATTGGTCATGCGGATCGAGATAACCGGCGTTAAGTGGCAAATTTGCCCCCCCTTGTGCTCGAGATATTAGGGTTCGTCGACATAAAAGAATCAACATAACCGATTAAAAAATGCTAAGACAAAGCGAGAATTTGGCCGTTCCACTTCAAAAACGTCGACTTAATAGGGTTGGCGAATTAACTGAGGTGGAGATAAGTGGGTTTTATATATATATATATATATGCACACAATTGTGTACAAATAAAAACTAATTGTATTGAATTTTTTTGCCTCAATCCGTTGTATTATTCTGCTTCTGTAGTTCATTAGATTTAAGATTTAACATATTGTGACATGCTTTTCTCCTTATTGTGGATGTAACAAGTTGTTATTAGAGTTACTACTGTATATAAATATATATGACGACTTTTTCAGCCATATGTGGTTCTTTTGCAAACTGTTTACACAAAGTTGCAGGTACACAGTATAGAATGTCTTTGGAACTTATGGCCAGGTGTTATATGATGCACCAACTGGGATGAATGTGTACTGGGAACCATTCCCCACCTCTTTGAACCCAGTCCACTTAGAAGTTGGAAGAAGAGAGCATTTACCAGACCAGCTGAACTATAATGCAGTTAATATGTAATAATAGCTATGAGCAGGTAATGTAATTTTGTGTAAGCTAATAATCTGTGTCTGTATCAGTGCCAAAGTCCTGACTGACTACTTCCTTAGTAAAGATAAACAAAAAACAGATTTTTCACAGGGCGTGACAGGCACAGTAGTTTAGTTGTTGGATACATCCTGTATCCTCTGTATCTATGTTCTTCCCATGTTTTGGGGCTTTCCTCTGGGTACTCTGGTTTTCTCCCCCAGTCCAAAGACATTTTTGTAGGTTAATGGGTGTTGTCAAGTTATCTGTGTAAATTGTATGCATGATTGTGTCCTGTCCAGGGTGTTTCCTTTTGTGTTCCTCCGAGTTAACTGGGATGGGATAGGATAGAGAGAGAGAGAGAGAGAGAGAGAGAGAGAGAGAGAGAGAGAGAGAGAGAGAGAGAGAGAGAGAGAGAGAGAGAGAGAGAGAGAGAGAGAGAGAGAGAGAGAGGGAGATACTATTATCTATCCTGCATATATTATATCTATATATGCAGGATACAATTTGCAGTGAAATGAAAAGTAAAAAAAAAAAAAAATTACAATCTTGAATCCTTCCCAACTAAGATTTCTTAGCTGAGCTTATGTGCGCTCTCTCTCTCTCTCTCTCTCTCCTGAGGTACCAGTAGCGAGTGCTCCTGTCCCTTTCTTCTCTTTGGATCTGCCTGATTAATCCCGGCACCCTAAATCTGGATGGAGTTCTCTTCAATTGGAGAGACACTCAGCTGCAGCTGAGAATGGTTCCACATGAACAGCCTAAAGATCCATGAAGTTACTGAGCAACTAAAGAACTCTGAGGATGGATTTGGACTGTAATTAATATCAATAGTTTGCTACAATGGCTCAGGACTGCAGTTTGCATGAACAGTTCCGCATTTAAGCACCTCAACAAATATGGAATTATAATGAATGGACATTCTGTGTCATCAAGATCAGGATGGATTCCCTGGAGAGATCATACCTTGGTGGTTAAGGAATTAGATTTTGAATCTGAAAGTCATGAGTTCAAATCCCAGTAACACCAAGCTGCCACTCCTGGGCCCCTGAGCAAAGCCCTTAGCTGTTAACTGGAGTGAATGAGAGAAAATGCAAGACGCTCTGAATAATAGTGTCTGCCACATGCCGTAAATGTAAATGGTTTACTCTGAGGGTCACTTTTTCATACCATCTCAGGAAGTCACTTGTTTGATGATTAGAGATAAACTTATTGGCACTGACCTTCTGACTTCACTGAATATATGGCTCAATGGCTTAACATATCTATATAAAAATATTCACATGCTATGAACAATTTATATATGCCATACGCTATATTTACTATAAAAAAAAAGTCTAATCCAATAAAAATTAAATGTATCTAAATAAAAGAAAATTAATGGCTTTTATATACAGTTCCAGATTGTATGAGCAAAAAAATAGGGCAGTTGTCTTTATTTAGCCTGAGATTCTTCCTTAAACCACAGCCGTATAAAAAAAAAAAAAAGAAAACCAGCAGCCAGTAAGCCGATCTATCCTGCCCACAGTCGCATGTCATCATCCAAACCATCCATACCTCCATCTGTTCTCATCATCTCTCCATCACTCTGCTCTCCTCTCTCAGCCATACTGACAGCATCTCGCCTGAATCGCAGCTCCCCGAATCTCAACTACACCACTTTCTCTCCACATTTTCAGGCTTTGCCATCTGTCTCGCAGTCATCTTTAACTCAACTCTTTTTTCTTTATTCCGTCATGTTATTTCATATAATGAACTGGCTGTCTTTCCTTCCTGCTCTCTCCCACTCACTTTCTCTTCCCCTCTCTTACGTACACACGCTAGTGCATAAGCCGCACTACCGATTTACAGGGTTTGGAAATACACATTAGGCATCAGGTGGCTATAAACAGAGTGTAATGAGTAGAAAGTGGCGAATGGAGAGCAGAGGAGCATGGGAATTGTGGACGCCTTAGAAGCACTGGTGGGAAAAGAGGAACAGCTGACTGGAAACCGCCAGTCTTTCTGTCTGTCCTTTTGCTCTCTGACACACACACACACACACACACACACACACACACACACACACACACTCCATCTTCACTAAAACCAAAATGACTATCTCTAATAGCAAATAAGAGCCTGAACACGGCTTTGGGAAATGCAAATGCGAGATTAAATATTAAACAGCATTATTACTGTTGTTCTGAATATTTCATGGCACCGGAGAGCATAAAAACATTAAGTGAAGCCAAATGTGGTGTTACTTGCAGGTTTGGTGTGATCCTTATGATGTTATTATGTATAGGTGCACACTCTAGGACCTTCGTGCACTTCTCAGCCAACATGTAACACGGATGCATTGTCAATAAAAACTGCAGGACATTTGTTTTGACCATACCAAGTGTACGGAAATATTAGTGACAGAGCTAAGGGCTCTAAGAAACTCTGAACACCACAGCATGAATGAGTCAGCACTTTCGCTTAGAAAAAAAGGACAGTGCACAGATTTGGCACATAATTTCCTTTCTACACGAATCACACACACATACATGATTTATATAGAAAGTGCAGGTGCATTTGCAGCATCTGCATATGTTACAGACTCTGGTGTTCATTTAATAGAGCTCGTCACCAGTACTGCACCCCTGGGTTTACGCTCACATCATCAGCTGCTGGACTTCTTGTTCTCAGGAAAAAAAAACAGAGGGGAATCTCAATGGAATATCTCTTGTATTTCTTGCTTCTCCTCCTCATTTAATCATGATCACACAGTTCAGTGTCTAACTTTTATGTAATTTAAAAATATTTAATAATCCTTATTTAATTTCTTTCTTCCTGTCACTCCTCTACTCTCCTTCTCTCCTTCACTCTGTCCCTCTCTCTCCTGAGGTACCAGTGGCCAGTCTTCCTGTCTATCTGTCTATTTCATCTTTTCGGATCTGCCTGATTAATCCCGGCACCTTATCTCTGGATGTAGTTCTCTTCAATTGGAGAGACACTCTGTGCAGCTGAGGATGGTTCCACATGAACAGCCTAAAGACCCATGAAGTTACTGAGCAACTCAAGAACGTCTCTAGGTTACGTATCTAACCCTGGTTCCCTGAGGGAAAGAGATGATGCATCAACAACGCTTTGGGAACGCTTCCGTGTGACCATGATTTAAATCACGTGTGTAATCTAGGTCATAGGAGTGCCACCATGGTCAAGGCTGTAGAAAAGTCAGCAGGGTGGATTGCAAATGTCTTGGAGAGATACCCCAGGGGACAAGGCCTCCGAGTTGAGTGCGCTCTGACCCCGAAGGAGACCAGAGAACTAATAAGAGGAGCGGAAAGCATCTAAAATCCATCTACTAAGGGTCTGCTTTTTGGCAGGAAACCCCTTTTTATATGGACCGTACCAGACAGCTGATCCGACCTTCTCCACACAGCAGTTCTGTGGATGTATGCATCCAGTGCTCGCACCAGGCACACCTGGTTAAGCTTCTCCTGGTCTGGGGCCTGAAAAGGAGGAGGATAGAATGCTTAGAGCACAACTGGTCACAGGACAACCGAGGGCACCTTGGGAACATACCCTGGTCTAGGGTAGAGAAAAGCAATGGCCATGCCTGAAGAAAAGTCCAGAAGAGAGGGGGCCACAGAAAGAGCCTGAAAAGCCCCAACCCTCTTTAAAGAGGAGATGGCCAGTATGAACAAAGTCTTGATTGTGAGAAATTTCAAGGGCACCTCGGACAAGGGCTTGAAGGGAGGCTCAAATAGGGCCTCAAGGACAATGGCCAGGTCCCATAAGGCACTCTGGGTCGCACTCGGAAACGTGCAATAGTGAACATATAAGCCACAATAGCGGACACGTAAACCTTTAGGGTGGAAGAGACAACCATTTAGTGAACTGTTCTTAAAGAAATTCCAGCACTGGACGAACCAAGCAGTTAACTGGATCTAACTGATGGTTCTGACACTATATAGTGAACAAACACCATTTCGCCCTATACGACCTCCGGTTACCAGGAGGAGAGGAGCTACCAAGAGGAGACGGATTTTATCCCAGCAAACTCTCTAAAGAACTCCTGGGAGCAGTGGGAAAAGTAGGAAAAGCATACAGGCCCCAAGAAAGGAGAAAGGGAGGTAACGCCTAAACGCTGGCGATTGCTTCTTTGCCTCCTGGAACCTGTCAACAACCGTATTCACGCCCGTCCCCAAACAGGCCAGTGGGGACAAAAGGGGCGTTTAGAAAAAAAAAACTCTGTCCCTATCAGGAAGGTCTGACAGGGTGAGTCTGCGGCTACTAGCAGTCTCCTTGGTGGACCTGAGAGCTAGGTCTGTGGCAAAAAAAACTTAACTCATGGACATCATCAGCCCCCATAATAGCTCATCATAGCCCTCATTCAGCTCCCATAGCAGGTCAGCCTGATAAGACAGCAGCACTGCAATGGTGTGAGAAGCTGAGAATCTCCGAAGCTTGGTGGGCAGTGCCAGGGCATTAAGGGATGATGCAGCATCTGGGAAATCTGGGAAGAGATAGCCATCCAGTGTCTATGGCCTGCTCCAGGATCTGGACACCTCAGGCAGACCCCGGCACAGAGACAGTGACATAGGTCACAAAAAATGCTCATCCAGTTTGCTAAGCGGATGCTGTTTCTGCTTCTCGTCTGGCCAAGCAATATCAGCACAAGTAACTACCTCCAGTACCTCCTCGAAAAGGACTGGCTGAGAAGGGGTGTCAGTGGATTTGCCGACATAGGTGGACCTGCCGAGATGGGTGGACCTGGGGGAGTGCGATGGATCTGGCAGGTGAGGCAGAAGGCTTCAAGAAAGGCTTGTCTCCAAACCCTCTGCCAGATACGGGAGTGACATGACCTCAGTCAGCGCTTCGCCCTTTGGCTACGAAAAGCGCAGGCGCCCTCTTTAAAGAGCGCCCTACTAGAGCTAATCGTCCACATGGGCATGTAGCAGCAATAAGAGCAGCCGGCTCCCTTGAGAGCTGACTGAGCATGCTCTGCTCCTAAGAAAGTGAAAGCTAGGAGGATGGGTCCCTTTTTGAGTCTGGGGAAGTCGTAGCTTGGTGGTTAAACAATTGCACTTTAAATCTAAAGGTCATGAGTTCAAATCCCAGCCACATCAAGCGGCCACATCTGGTCTCCTAAGCAAGGCCCTTAACCCCATAGATGCTCAGTTGTGTAAATAAATGTAATTCGCTTTGTATATGGGTATCTGCCTAATGTTAAATGGCTTCTTCTTAAGTTTTTTCTCATACCATCGACAGGGAGCCACTGTTCGGGGATAAACTTCGGCACTAAACCTCCGACTTCATAACCGCTTCATCTCTCTAAAGCTGCTACTGTATGTCTATTGTTAAAAGTGCTATACAAATAAAACTGTTGAAATATATCATCTATATTAGTTTAATGACCTGAAACTAATTGTTTTCACCCATTTATATCCTGCGCTATAAATTTTATGGACAACCCATTAGCATAAGGAAGCTGAGAAATCTGATCGCTTGTTTTATATGAACAAAGGATTTTCAGCTTTTTAGCTTTTATTCCCGTAAAACATCATTCCATTTATGGCATTTGGCCAGAAGCCCTTATCCAGAGCAGCTTACAATTATTTCACATTTTTATAAAAGTAGTTGAGAGTTAAGGGCCTTGTTAAGGTAAGGGCCAGCAGTGGCAGCTTGGTGGTGCTGGGATTTATACTCACAAACTGTTGATCGTGTCCAACATCTTAACAAGCAGCTTTGCCCAGAAAAAGACTTTATACTGTTTAGTGTCTAATAGTTTGGTAGTTTGGAGATGGTATGAGAATGAAACCTCATGACTCAAAAAGGAATTCATCCTCAGCTGAGTGGCACCAAAGTCCTTCTGAATTGAATGAATGAAGGAATGGAGCACAGATTTACTGGTATGCTGTATTATTGGCGTATCTTGTACAGTATCGTTTCTGAAACGAGTGACAAATTTTTCTGGCTATAAATAAAAATTAAGTTTATTCTTACAGCTAAGCATGTTATCCCTCACCTCAGAGTGCTGCACTGTATTTTAAAACATGGCACAGTGGTTTTGCAATCCTTATCACTCACTCTAGACGTGAGCATTTTATTACAATTCCTCTTTCGACCTGATTTCGCTAACAGACAATTTAATCAGGAATATATCATGAGCTATTTTACCTGAACAAAAACCCACACAATGGTGTGCTATAACTATAGACCAGGTGCCACCTGCTGCTTTCACAACTGACAATCATTATATTGTTGTTCTTCCATTAAACTCATTTATTCATCCCTAGGTCAACACAGAAAGACAGATGCATGCATTTTCTTGACCCCATAAAGGAATAAATGCACAGGATACATGATATTCTCTATGCTTTATACTCAGAGCTGCTTAAAAAAAATTATAGCTAAAACAATAAATCAATAAAAGCATGCTTTACTTACTTTTTTCATCTCTTTGACAGATGGCTGGCATTTAGATTCTGGCGGAACAATCAATAGTAGTATAACATGTCGACTGTATAGTACTAAATAAATAGCTTAATAATAACCCAGCGTACCAATTCATATCCTTTTTATAAAAGATTTTCTGAAAATAATTGTAAGCACATTAGTTCAGAGTCATGTGCAATAAAACTGAAACAGTTTAACTGAAATCTCCACATCAAAAATGTGGATTTATTATGCATCTGATGCAGTCATACTCTCATTTTAATCAGACACAAACACACACACACGCAGAGACACCCACTAAGCTAATAATTATAATATTTATGTGAGATGCCTAAACCCTGAATGATTATTAAATGAGGCTGTATGCAAATGTATAGCTTCATATAAATAGCATCATTGATCAGTGTTTAGATGACTACTTTATGTGATCATATATATATATATATATATATACACAAAAAAAAACATCATAATGATGCCACCACTATAGAAACCATCAATATTATACAGAAACACAGTCTAACAGAGCGCTGCATCACAGACAGGTATCTCATACAGTTGGAATGAAGGGAATTACTAAAACAGGAAACCCAAAGAACACAATTCAACAAGTCTCCTTTAACTGCTGCCACAGCTGCACTGCCCGTGTACATCATCTCTAGCAGAAGCATCAATATTCACCTCATAAAAGGACCCAGGGTTTTCCGCACATTTATTGTGCAGTTTTCCTGTGCATTACGGTTTACGGCTTTGATTTTAAGGCTATTGTGTGTTTTTGTGCAAATAATACAGGAAGAAAAATGTAAAAGTAAAAATGGTTCAAGAAAAAGTTTTACAATTGTTTTGAACTGTTATGCATGACCTTTTCTCAAGACGTCCAGGTTTTCTACGTAAATACACAAATATATTTTAGATTTTAAGTTTGCATCAGATGAGGGTTGCAAGCTCTGATTAGTGCTCTCTCTGACCACTCAATCAAAGGACGTGAAACTGCTGACATGATTGAATGCCTTCTAAAGGGCCTCAGTGGGTCCAGCTTGCATTCTAAAGAGAATAGGCTGTCGTGAAATTAAGAGAATAAACTATTGAAAAAAATGTATACATGTTCATGGACAAAAGTATATTAAACTTAAGTCAGTGATTCTGAAGAAAGCCTAGTTGAAAACTGCTGTAAATGTGAAAGACTGAAATAGAAAACAGTGAGTGTAGTAGAAGTGAGCAAACACATTTTCTAATATTTACAGTACCCTTCTATTTGTTCATCGTATTCCCTCCCTAGTATGCTGACGTTTGCACATGCTTTGCTTTTTTGGTGGGGCTTGACAGAGTGTGACTCACTGACCCAAAAGTAATAACCATGACAATGGTAGCAGTGTGGTATGGGACTTGGTTTGGAGAAGAGCGATTGACCGATAATAATCACAGGGAAGTGTGTGGTTTACATACACATAGATCAAGTAATATGGTTTAGAAGGATATATGATTGAAAATATTTTAATATAAAAAAATATTTATAGAATATTTTTATCTAATGTACCATTTGATAAAACTGAATCTTATTTCAATTTGGTTTTTATCAGAGGCAAGGCTGTTTGATTACAGAAATAAGAGTCAGATATAAAGTCTAGTGATTAAAGGAATAAAAGAGTTGCTTGTTCGCAATCATTTTCTCCATTCTCCATTCAAGCACATGGATTTGAACTGTGACGTCCATTTTCTCACGTACTGCTACTGTTTTGCAAACGGAGCACAGGATGAGTTATTTCTACCTAACACTTTGTGTCAACCTTTGCTTAAGACTAAAGCAAACAGATATATTGTAAATATGTACAAAAACTTTCTAAACATGTCTAGGCTAGCATAAAATAAACTGTGTCTAAAATATGTAATTTGTTGAAAGAACAATACCATGAAGCTACTATTGATTTTTATAACAACAGATTGCATTACATTTAAGATGGTTTATCTGATGAAAAAATTAAGATGGGGAGCATATATCATAGGATTAAATGTATATTAGTTAACCAGATAAAGCTTCCCTCCATCATGAACATGTATAGGTCTGTCGAGTCCGAAGCTTTGGATTCCACTCCTAATTTCTGGAATCAAAAAAATTTTTCATTTTGGGATCAACTCTCAGCTCTAGTCTATAAAAAAGCTAATGTTTACTCCATGTATTCCCATATGACCAAAAGCTGTTTATAACATGCACATAATTACAGCAAGATGCTGTAAAAAGCTGCCACCTTATAGCTCCAGGGTCCCTGGATAGATCAAATGTAGGAGTTACTGTCTGAGTGTTTCTTCCCATGTTCTAAATGTCCTTATGTCATTCCTCTAAGTTCCCCAGTTTGCTTCCACCACATGGCAGTAGGTGGTGGAAATACAAAAAACTTCCCCACGGGTGTAAATATGTTATATTTAAATATGGTGTCCTGTGATGGAATTGAGACCAATTCAAGTTATATTACCACCTCACATCTGATGTTTGCAGGATATACTCCAGATCCACCGCAACCAGGGAATGTGGTTACTTAATGTGAGTGGTTTTAGTGCTTGTCTGTCAATACCCTTTATATACTCCATGTGCCAGCTTTTGTTTCTAGTAATATTATCGTTAACACTCTGGCACACTGACCTCTCTGCAGCCCCATACACAGCAAGCTGTAATGCACTGTGTTCTAAGACCTTTATTATAACCAGCATAAACCTTTTAGAATTTTGTGCCACAGCAGCGTTGACAACAGTTCAACAACTGTCCTTTCTTGGGCCACTTTAGGTAGGTATTACCCACTGAACACTAGGTGCACACCACAATACCTGGTGTTTTGGAAATGACCCAGTTGTCTAGACATCACAATTTGGCCTTTGTCAAAATTACACATATTTTTATGCTTGCCCATTTTTCCTTCTTACAACACATAGACTTTGAGAAATGACTATTACATACGCTATATGGACAAATGTGTCAGGAAACCACACTTTTCTAACTATACTTGGTTCATCTCCAAACTGTTATACCAAGTTCGAAACACAATTGTATAGGATGGCTTTGGATGCATTTTCCCCCCACTTGGACTAGGAGACGCAAACCTGTTCCAACATGACAATGCCCCTGTGCACAAAGCCAGCTCCATTAAAATGTGGTTTGGAGTGGAAGATCTTGAGTGGCATGCTCTAGAGTATTGACTTCATTCTCCTTGTGGCCTTCTCACCTCACCTAAATCAGTGCCTGACTTTAATAACACCTTTGTGCCTGAATGAGCACAAATCTACACAGGCACACTCCAAAATCTATTGAAACATCTTCCCAAAAGAGTTAAGTTTATTATATCAGCAAATGGGGACTAAATGAAGAAGATGTTCAAAGAGCACATGGTCAGGAGTCCACAAACCTTTTGTCTAGCATGCGAGTTCAGATCCATGGTTGCTATTTCTGTAGGCCGTCATATTTGTAGAACTCTTGGGAGTTGTATTGTGCTTCTTCTGTTTTCACAAAACCAGAAAGTTCTACCTTTGACAGTTACAAGCCACTGACAATACAGACTTACCTCTAATAAATACATGCCTCTTTACAGAAAACTTCAGAGAATTCAGCTGCACTGTGGTTTTGCAGCACATTTTAAGGCAACAGTTTGAGGAGCTCATGTACTATACCTGATCACATAAAGGTATATAAATGCCTTTTAAGATGAATTCAGTTTCAGAGGTTTCTACACAAGCATGCGCTAGCCACTAAAGAATAAAGGAACAACTGGGATTAAAACACAAGTATCAACTGCGCATTGTCAAGCTTCCCCTGATGAGCCACTTGTAGATGGACGACTCTTTGCTGCTTAAGCGTTTAAAAACTATCAACACAGAAACGCAGTTACGGCAAATGGAATGCACTTGGAGCATCAGACCATCAGAGCATTTTTTTTACGTCTGGTGTGTGTGTGTGTGTGTGTGTGTGTGTGTGTGTGTGTGTGTAGAAAATAATGAGAGAAGATCTGGAACAGAGCTGTCCAACTGAGAAGGATCAAGAGTAAGAACAAAGGACAGCATGCAAATGTGTGTGTGTGTGTGTGTGTGTGTGTGTGTGTGTGTAGAGGGACTGAAAGTAGGATGTGGGTAGAGAGCAAATGAGTCTGTCTGATGTTTGAGCTGTCTCTCAGGGAGGGATCTGCTCTATTTGGGCCGTGTGTGTGTGTCTGCACAGCCGAGTCCCTATCTCTGCATCTAACCCCTCCCTGTACACAAGCACCATTTTGTCATCTTATTTCTAGACAGACTACGTACTCATGGTCCTGCCATTCACTGGTGTCTACTGTATAAACTCTATAGACGTGTCTAGAGACATGATGTCGATCTGCGCTGGTGGCAATCTTCGTTTGTGTACTGTTGGCAGAAAAGCAAAGGATCTCTATCAGCGATATGTTGCTCTACACAGACGTGTTTACGTTTGTACGCGTCCATGCGCACCCTGACAACCATATGCACAGCTTCAGGCTTCGCTGTCAGCCCTTCAAGCCTCTTTCTGCCGGGTACCCTTTCTTATCCTTCCCTGCTCTTCTCTTCTCCTCTCCCAGAATCATTCGTTATCCTGCAGCTCAGGCCACTAGTGGGCAGCACAGTCCACAAATCAACTTAAACAATTAGCTATCGTCAAAAGATGTCTTTTGTACAAATGTTTTGCACTCCAGGCCATTAAAAAAGTTTCATATTGTGCTACACAAAAGACACTTCGAGACAGCGTAGGACATGGCTTCACCAGCATTTGCCCAGAAGTCAGAACTAATTAAAAGCAATGGTAGGAAATGCATGTGGACCTTGCATACAAGCAGTTAAAAGTCTCAGTATCTTCTAAAACCTGTAAAAATTAATAACCGTTACTAATTGTTAAAATCGATTGCTGTGGTGAAGGAAAAACCCATCTCTCCTCCTCAGCGGATTTAGAAGTAAATGCCCGTGAAAGTAATTATCCAGCAAACTGCAGGCATCAAAATGCAAGCTGTCACAAGCTCAATATAGACAAGTCGGACTTGGTTATGTAAAGCGGGACGTGTTTCACGGCCTGATCAAAACTACTGAATATATGACAAGTGTACCTTCTTTGTCTGGGTGTGAGCATCTGAGCAGCAATGCTGGAGGTGAGAAATGAAAAAGAGAGCTCTTTAAAAGAATTCCAGAACATTCAATGAATATCCACAAGGAGTGAATAATAGACTGGTATTATCAAAGACAAAGTTCAAGCATGAAAAGAATAACGGTTTTATATATATATATATATATATATATATATATATATATATACACATACATACATATACACACACACACACACACACAGACCAAAAGTTTGGACACACCTTCTCATTCAAAGAGTTTTCTTTATTTTCATGAAAATTGTAGATTCACATTGAAGGCATCAAAACTATGAATTAACACATGTGGAATTATATATGGAATTATATACATAACAAAAAAGTGTGAAACAACTGAAAAATGTCATATTCTAGGTTCTTCAAAGTAGCCACCTTTTGCTTTGATTACTGCTTTGCACACTCTTGGCATTCTCTTGATGAGCTACAAGAGGTAGTCACCTGAAATGGTCTTCCAACAGTCTTGAAGGAGTTCCCTGAGAGATGCTTGGCACTTGTTGGCCCTTTTGCCTTCACTCTGTGGTCCAGCTCACCCCTAAACCATCTCGATTGGGTTCAGGTTGGGTGACTGTGGAGGCCAGGTCATCTGGCACAGCACCCCATCACTCTCCTTCTTGGTCAAATAGCCCTTGATGCCTTCAGTGTGACTCTACAATTTTCATAGTCATGAAAATAAAGAAAACTCTTTGAATGAGAAGGTGTGTCCAAACTTTTGGTCTGTACTGTATATATAGGTTATATACAGCATAAAGGTATTCTCACTGTCCTTTTTCGTACCTTAAATTTCCATGACAATAAAGCTGGGTATTCTTCTCCAGAATTTTGTGTCAACAATGGCGTTTTAGTGCTACGTTATTGAAACATCTTAAATCTGAATTTGCGTGGAATTGATTTGGTTAAATCATACTTAAGGTTAGGATTTAACAATAAGGATTTTCTTGGTCTTTGGGCACATCAGCATAATGTTATTAGTCTGACAAACATTTAGGAAATGCCTCTTTTGTACAATGGTGACCAGTGGACGACTATAAGGATATCAATGGTTACATCTGCATGCTATTCGAGGAGGATATGTGGTTTCCCAAGAGTATCTTCCTCAACTGCTTTTACAACTGCATACAATGAAATAAAATAACTCTGCAGTATGAATCCTGTTGATGCTAAAGCCAACAGAGCAAACCTGGCTGTGCCACACAGTAACCAATAATGGACAGCTGTAAACTTATATATAAGCAAGAGAAGGTGGGATAAAAGGAATGTTTTACGTTGTCACTGTGATGCATCATAAACAGCAGTTAGAAAATATGTGCTTGGCTTGCTTGACGTACCTCAGAGGAAGCATGTGTTAGCCTTTACCCGCCCTTGTTGGTACATGTCACATGACAGAAATAAAAATTAGGCCATGATATTGCAAAAATGTTCAGTTCTATGATAGTTTTAACTAATGTTTACAAAAATCTCATTATATAAAACATATTTAAACAATTCGGTACAATATTTTATCATCAAATAAACCAAACTGTTACTAAAAATACTAAATTATTTTGAACACTATGTCACAATATCCACAACATTAGAGAAAAGTGTAGTATGATACCACAATATTGATATCATATGATCATACAGCCTTCATGCTAGTTAATCGATTATCAAGAAAATAAATGGAGAGAAAGAAAGAGAGAGAGAGAGAGAGAGAGAGAGAGAGAGAGAGAGAGAGAGAGAGAGAGTGCAATCAAGCATCTGAGATGGCACTCATTCAGTACAATCTGTCTATCTTGGCAGATTCTTTCTATCTTGATGACACACACACATACACACCGCTTAAACACCAGCAATCACCGCTGCACAAACTCTCTCACAGTCACTCTGTACATAACTGCTATGACTCTGTGTGTTTTGTGATCCAGGGCTGATGAAAATGTCCTTGCGGTCAGATGCAGCACACGGCCAAGAAGCTGAATTACATCCAAACGCTTTGTTACTTACACACACAGACTGATCAACCAGAGATATACCAGCAGCTGACAGAAAACCACCATTGTTAACATTGTACAAAACGAACGTGAATCTATTCTTTAACACGAAAGTTCAATTGCATTAATAAACACATGAAATCAATCGCTGTGTGTTAGGGTAGCTTCTCAGTAAAGCACTACATTTAATTATATACATTATTATACAGTTATGGCATTTGACTTAAAATTAGCACTGTTGTACAACTAAGCCATTATGTGTTAATTAGCATTGGCAGCATGGTGATGCTGGGATTTGAGCTCACACCTTTTCAGATCAAAAGTCTGACATACGTATAGAAATATACATGTTTTTTGTTCATCAGTAATAGTGATATTTATTAAGTAAACCGACCAGCCACATTTACTGAAGTGTATTACATGATAAAGAAGATCAAACTTAGCATCACTAAGTTTGAGATAAGCAAACACCTGAAAAGATATTGACAAGTATAAAAAGAGAGAGAGAGAGAGAGAGAGAGAGAGAGAGAGAGAGAGAGAGAGAGAGAGAGAGTTTGGTGTACCAGCAGTTAAGTATATGCAATTCATTACCACAAAATCTTTATAAGAAAATGTTGCTGTATTTGAAACATAGCCAAACACATTTGAAAACAATTGTATACTAAAATTTATACAAAAATATCCCAAAGAAACAATAGTTTTTGTTATATTATTTAAAGAAAAATGTATGGATTTTAAAGCTTTTTCTAGAGATTTGTCTTCATTTCAAGCAAGTATATTGTTTAAGCAATGAGCTTATGTCCCAGAGGAAGCAAAATGATCAGCTAAGGATGATGGGATTTGTTATAAAAAAAAAATCCACTCTTCTGGAAAGATGTCCCACTAGATTTCAAAGTGTGCTTATAAAGATTTGTGCTCATTCAGCCACAGTCACATTCAGAGTTCTATGGCAAATGATCTTCACTCCAATCCATGTAAACTATCTCCATAAAGCTGTCTTTGTGCATAGAAGCATTGTCATACTGGAACAGGTTTGAGTCTCCTAGTTAAAGTGAAGAAAAAAAATGTATACTACCACATTCAAATACATTCTATACAATTCTATACCTCCAACTTTATGGTAACCATTTGTAGAAGGACCACATTTGGCTAAAACTGTGTCCTAATAGTTTTGTCTATATAGTGTAAATCTGCCAAAAATTCTGGACTACAGTTAAACTATATGTACCGTGTATCTGATGCCATGCATCGCTTTACAATCTTTGTGGTGACTGGCTAGAACTTTGTGGTGACAAAGCAGTGATAAACTATTAGTTGCTAATTTTAACGCATAGAAATTGAAGTTACGTCTTTATTGTTACTCCACGTGCAGATGGGTGACAAATGAAACAGGGTAAAAAAAAAAATCAACCGTAAGTGTCTTATAGGTAAAGAACCACAATAAGGTGCCTGAATAGCTTCAGTGTCCTTTGTAGTGTCTCTGGAAATTTAGTTTGCGATGATCAACACCAATCTTCCAAAAGACATTTCCTTAATGGTGTTTTGACGATGGTGGTAGAGCACGCTGTGATTCAACATTTGATTTCAAAATCTCTGTTATTTGATCAAGATGAGATCTGGCTAAAGGATATCTTTTACATAATGTTATTTCCTAGAAAACCATTCAGTGGGATAAATGCATGCCCAGTGTGTGAGACCTTTCCTCTCAAAGGAAAGATGTACACCCAAAACCATGCCAGCACCACACCAGCTGTCCTTCACAGCCAGTTTCTGTTTATCTACCAGCTCTATGTACAATTACTTACAACCTTAAGTAGCTAAAAGGGAACTGCCTTTTCATTTTTGCACATGACCCTGGTTAATGTCTTATGTGATTCTAGTGGTCTTGTTACTAGTCACACTGTACAACATGATCCAAATAAATTCCTGGTCGTATTCTATAACAGGCTGTACAAGACCCATTACCCTATTGTGAGGCAGATACATACATCATCCATCACACTGTCCAGCCACACACGATTTACCCGAATTGCTTTAGTATAAGTCATGTCTTCCTGTCAGTGCCAACATTACTGGATCATGATAATTCTACATTAATGTGATTCCTCATGCTCAGTCTACATCATTTTAACTAGCACATTAGATATTTGCACAAATGTATATTTTGTATAAGCAATAAAATCCAATTTTTACAACCAAAAATCCTTACTTTCAATGTTTTCATGTAAATCATACAAATTTGGCCAAACATTCTGTTTATTTATGTTGTGAAATATTATTGATGTTAATGATCAATAGTAAACAGATTTACCGTAATTTCCGGACTACTAAGCGCACCCATATATAAGCCGCACCCACTGAATTTGACAAATATTTTTATATTGTCTACACTCAACGCGCTACCACGGCTTGTATCTAAACAGTAGCCTACCAAGAAAGTCATTGTTCACGGTCTTCCTCCTTCCTTCCACAACTATTTCTCTCAACAGTTTATCTTTTGGCATCGTTGTGCGTTTAAAAATCACCATCGGTGAAGCTTTTCTCCCATTGCCGTGCAGCTCAGAACACAGGTGAAGTGCGCTTTTTTAAATGTTATGTCGCTCAGTTTTTGGATTGAAGTTTGTGAAACCGGGAAAAACCCAGGAAAAATCCATAAATTAGCCGCTTTGTTGTTAAAGCCGCGAGGTTCAAAACGTGGAAAAAGTAGTGGCTTATAGTCCGAAAAATACGGAACTTTAAATGTCCGTCATACACAGGTGATGAACTAGGGCAGAACGACAACCCTGACACTAAAAGGAAAATGAACCAGATGCTTCATTTATTCACTATATGAAATATTTTCCATTCAGCAACTTATTCAATGTGAATAATTTTTGGTTTTCTGTATTTTGTGTAAATACAGTACATACCTTAAAAGGTGTTTCAGTAAAGACAAGAAAGAAACAGAATGTCGCCAGACACACCTCACAAACACACACCTCTTTTTTCTTTACAATGTCTCATGAGAAGCTCTTTGTTCACGGGGGAGGAAACTGATTGAAACGTTTCCTATTTGTCTTTCCGTGGCTATTCACACTAACATGACAAAACCTTGATGGAGCTGACACTTGCTTTCAGAATCACCTGTTCACGACATGCACGATAATTAAAGGCATGGCGAGCGACGATGCTCCTGGGTTAAGCACTTCCAAAGACTTTCATTACGGTGTGATTTCTGGTTCGCCATGCTGCTTGGGTGATTGTTTGTGAAGTTTGTGAAAGCATTTGATTTAAACCCTTTATATGAGAAGCATGTGAGTGAATTCCACGTCTCTAAAAGCAGCTCATCTAACACAGAACAGCATTTGTAACCGCATTTTTAAACCAAAAGTAAAAGTAGTATACTGAGGTGCTTTCACCTCAAAAAAAAAATATTACGAGCAACACATTGCTGTGAGTGACAAAAAACAGCCCTATTTTTTGCTTATTTTAAGTACGTTTTATCTTTACAAGCCTTATACACTATATAGACAAAAGTATTAGGACTCCTGACTTTTCTACATGCCATATTCGTTTCTTCCCCAAACTGTTTTTACAGAGTTGGAGTCATACAATTGTATTGGATGTCGTTGGATGCAGTAGCATTCAATTTTCCCTTCACTTGAACTAGAAGACCCAATCCTGTTCCCAATCCTGTTCCCATATTACAATGCTCCTGTGCACAAAACCAGTTCCATGAAGATATGCTTTATATGATTGGAGTGGAAGATCTTGAATGGCCTGCTATAGAGCACTGACCTCAATCCTATAAAAACATCTTTGGGATGAAGGGGAAAGCTGACTGCACCCCAGGCCTCCTACATCAGTACCTGAATTTACTAACACCCTTGTGGCTGAATATGCACCAAAAAAAAAAAAGGAAATAAAAAAACGTGTACATGGGATATGTAAAAAGCACAAACTTAAGGTCAGGTGAATCTCCATATGTTGTATGTTCTATTATATGGCACTCTCATGGTATAGACTTGTTAATATTTTTTTTAATGTATTTAAACAGCAAAGTGTTTCAATTACAATTAGAATTTATGTTTTTAGAAATCTGACAACCTAGTGTTTGATACCACTAGCATTAGCAGCTAGCATTGTTCTGCACAATGCACGCGTGAATGATTTAAACTTAGCACTAAGAAGGGACACACACACACACACACAGATACACACACACACACTAGAATGCCATAAAGGTAAATGTAAATAGAACACTGAGTTTACAGTCTTCTGTTCTGAAAAGAAAAATATACATCACTTATGACAGTTAGCTGGCTTGTTGCTAGCAAAAAGGAAAATGAAGGCATTCATGTTTTTTCCCTCTTTGTAGCTTGAATGCACAAAGGTCGAAAACTTTGACCTCCATCTTTTGAGGTAAAAATGAAAGCAGCATTTTTAGTATATAAAGCTGTTGCTTAAAATCGATAGAGAGATAGATGGATGAATGGGTCTGTCTCTTTCATCCTACTTTTGCCTTCTTTATAAAGGAACTGAGTTTTTTTCTCTCTCTCTCGCTCTCTCTCTCTGTGTGTTTGTCTGTCTCTCAGTCTATTTATCTCTCAGTCTGTCTTTCACTTTGTCTCTGTCTGTCTGTCTGTCTCTCTAGCTTTCTCTTTCACACACACTCTCTCTCACACACACACCCTTCTCCTCTGTGTGACCTTTCAATCATGCCAGCATGTCCTCTCTAACATACACTTACTTCTGTCACACTTGCTCTATCTTTCTCACACACACACACACACACGAACACACACACACACACACACACACACACACACACACACGCACACAGTGTGACTGCTTAAAGATACTCCTGTCAGGAAGGACAGATGACAGTGAAAGGACCAGGAAGTCACAAACATCATTGTACATCATTGAACCAAAGCCAGATCCTGTGCACACACAAATAAACACACAATTAGGTTTCTGGGTTTGGCGTCTCATGGTCAGATGGAACGTTGAATTAGGCTTCACATTAAAGCTTAACTGAAATTTTCCATTCTTTATTAATGGCATCATATCATTTAGATTCTATTGTTGATAGTTTCAGGCTTTTGAAAATGCTAACCATGGTTCAGAAAATGCTGGCTAGAGAATTCACTTTGTCTCCAACTATATATTTGTATATATAAACTGCAAAACATCACTATATCTTGCTTCTGATTTACACGGTTTATTAAATTTCATTACTACATCTGGGTAAGAAATGTATACTTATCTTATGGTCATCATCTCAGGTACCAAATCTGAAAAAGTGTTTGGCACTAGTGGCTTATCTTCTTCCTTAGGAAAAACTTACACCTGACAAATCTGAATTATTCTGATGGATATGTGCATATTTGTGGGATTTACTTGACCAACAAGACCCTACAGCCCTGACTTTCTTTCCTTTGCTATGTTTTGTCTTGCCCTTTGCCTTTCAATGGTCACTCTTTTATACATGGTTTTTTTTTTTTACTACAGACACAGTCATGTATTTGATCTATTTTCCTAATCTTCCTACTTCTTTATAGTGTTCTAGTATAGTGTATGTTGTTGTAATTTCTTTCTGAAAGTGTTTTGCTGTGTACAGATTTACAAGCTGCCAGTCTTGGGCACTTGAGCAAGGCCCTTAACCCTCTGTGCTCTGTATATCAAGGCTGACCCTGGCCTCTGACCCCAGCTTTCTAACATCGCTGTGATATGCAAAGAAAGACTTGTTAATGTGTTATAATTTCCATGTGACCAAGTTTAAAGTATTTCCTATATATGTTTTTTTGGATTGTATTATCGTAATGCTGATGGAGTTAAATATTTCATGACCTGAGTTTAATTTCCAGAAAAATATGAGCATGCAAAACATAAAGGTATGTGAAAGTTATGTGCAAAGGCTCAATGAAAGCTGGGTTGAACACCTGTGTTAAACTATTAAGCAGTGTCAGATTTTTGTAATGAAAGCAAAGTGATGAGCGAAGCTATTTGATTTATTTGTTTCAGACGCTTCCCGTGCGGTCATGCACAGAGCACTACGCTCTCATTACTGTTACAGCTGAGAGTAGAGTTGTGTCAAAACACTTGCGTGCGTGCACGCACACACACACACACACACACACACACACACACACACACACACACACACACACACACACACACACACACACTTGTGCACATGCACTCACACACACATACACCAAGGCAGGTAGTTATGCACAAAGGCTGTAATTAGCTCTTGTAGCAGACTAAAGCAATAATCACTCACGCTACTTTCGATCTCTGGCTTCTCTCTCGACCTCTCTCTTTAATCGCATCTAAGACCTATAAATGAAGTCGATGTCTCCTATCCCTAGTACACCTCGGATACATGCGGGGGTCACCTGTTTCGAGACTCAGACAAAAGCAAAGACGACAGCTGCGCTGCTCCTTTGTCCCTCACGGGACCCCATTCAGGCTGCAACCTCGTTTCAGCAGCTTTGCACTGTATTTCTCTCTCTGCTTTTATCATCATCATTTAGTTGTAATGGGTTTGTAATCTTGTCATTACACCCCACACACATACACACACACCCACACATACACTCCCCTGTCTCCATCGGCAATTTAAATTCCCTCTGACTACACAGCCGTGTACTAAGCTACCACAGCAATTTGCTATTAGACACACTTTAAATGCAGACAGGAAGTAGGCAAACAACATCACCTCCTATGAGAGTCAAGAATGACAGCTTTGACATTTAGCATATTAAACCTTTAAAGTAAAGCATGAGCCTCCCATTTTAAAGATTTCTACATAGATGGGGAGTAATAAAGTACAAATACTTTGTGACTGTACTTAAGTAGATTTTTTAGTTACCAGTTTTCGGACATCTTTTTAATTTCACTCATTACATTTTTTTAAAAGTGTAGTCAGTACACTAACTTGACCAGAGTCTTTTAAAACATGCTTATTTGTATTCGAGTGAAGGATGTGTGTACTTTTGCCATCTCTGGATTTCTTTGAAGCAAAAAAAAGCAAAAAAAAGAAACGCTGTTTGAAAAGCTCTGAAATGCAAATTACCGTAATTTCCAGACTATAAAGCGCACCCATTTATAAGCCGCACCCACTGAATTTTACAAATATTTGTATTTTAAACATAAATAAACCGCACCTGTCTATAAGCTGCAGGTGTCTACACTAAAACTAATGAACTTTACACAGGCTTTAAAAAAAGACACATTACACACAGTGTAACGGGTGAAATATGTTGCGCTTCCTTCAGGAGCATAGCGGTATTTTGGGAATAGCCTGGCACTGCATTTTCCGGTATTACTGCGTGTGTTCAAGACGAGGATTATGTCCTTATTATTTTCTGATGCTCATTTCTAATTTTCTTTGACTAACCCGTAACGCTGTTGCTAAGAAAAATAAAAAAGCATGAGTTTTGGAAACCTGTCTGTGCTTATATGATTTCTGTTGCAACTGGAGTTAGCGAGCTCTCCCATGACCCAGACTCAACACGTTACAACGGCTTGTATCTAAACAGTAGCCTACCAAGAAAGTCATTGTTCACTGTCTTCCTCCTTCCTCTTACAACTATTTCTCTCAGGAGTTTATCTTTTGGCATCATCGTGCGTTTAAAAAAAAAACAATTTGAGGTGAGGTGTGTTTTTTCGTTTCCGTTCGGAAATTTCATTGGTCTAATGTTATGGGGTTCAGTTTTTTGGCTTGAAGTTTGTGAAACCGGGAAAAACCCAGGAAAAATTCATAAATAAGCCGCTTCGTTGTTTAAGCCGCGGGGTTCAAAACGTGGGAAAAAAGTAGCGGCTTATAGTCCGAAAAATACGGTAACTACATTCTTCATGGATATGTATATGCACTGTGATGGACGCAATGATGCCAAAATGTGCTTTGGTTACTCAAAACGAATGAATGTATAAAAGGATATAGACATTATATGGTTTTAAAAAGGAACATGTTGCATGACAGACACTGACAGTTCGAGCTTAATGCCTCAGACTACTGCTTTCTTCTGAGAATTGGTTCAGTAAGATCATTTGAAGCTTCCGGACTCTTTTGTTGAAAGAGAAATATTGAGTCAGGCGAGAAAAGAATAGAGCCGTGTAATAGTCATGTAATTTTACGGTCAGCTATGTGTCAGAGTGTCGGGTCAGAATGGTGAAAAATGTGTCATTCCCACGCTCTATACGCATGGAAGAGGTCCAAGTGCACTGTGATTGGCAGGTGCCAGAGCCAAACAGGGATAAGAGGAAGTGCATGAATGGATAATCAACAAGGGAGGAAGAACGATTCAGGATTAATGGCATTCAGTTAAACATCTTTGGATGCTGATTTGTCCTTGTTGCCAGCTGTTCATTAATGAACTAAACTGTTCATAAACACAAACTGTTGGTCGTCTTCTCTGCATTTTTGCATTTGATCTATTACTTTTTTTATAGCAGTGATTGTTTTTTATAGTGTGGTAGCACTTCCTGATAACCTTATGTTTTGAACTGTTTTGGCTGACCTTTCCTTTACGATGTCCAGCTTTTCTTGAAAAGTTGGTCTTGTAAATGTCCTTGTAAGTATATTCATCAGCCATTGTATAATGAAAAAAATAGCTATGAAGTCTACACGAATATCTGAGCTTGTGCTGTTTGCTACAGATGCGGTGTGCAAGCTCTGACTAGTGCACTCTCTGACCATCCAATCAAATCAAAGGACGTGAAACAACAGCTACAAGCAACATACAGTTACAAAAAAAAAAGGTGCTGATCCTGCTGCCTTATGTCAGATATGGATAAAAATTCCAACGTAAACAGGCACGGCTCCTAGAGAAAAGAAAAGCTATGGAACGATAAGAATAAATTATTGGGAATCATTTTATATATATTTATGGACAAATATATATTACATAGCAAATCAGTGATTCTGTTGGACCACTGCATAAATCGTAAGTACTGACTCAATGTATTTTCCCTTAAAATCAATTTTTTTCACATGTCCAAAAGGTGCACAATTATGTTTTATTCTAGCATTTATTAAAATCATAATCTGTCAGGTCAAATCCCATTTTTCAGGCATTTACTTACTGCTCTTTATGTCAAGTTTTATTTACTATCAATAATAAATAAAGTCTATTTAGCATTACTGTCATCATGCTATGTGCTCGCATCATGCGATGTGCTCGAAGTGTCACTAGGTTTATGTAATAATAATAAATCCCCAGCTTGTTAGCCGGTGATATTTCTTTGTCAGCCACAAGATCTGTTGTACAGTTTAACCCTACATGGGTTAAAAAGCTACAGAAAGCATGATTTGAAAACAAAAACAGAAGTACTGTATCTCTGCGGCTCAATGCAAACATGTTCCAGGAAATACACAGTGTTAGCATGTATGGCAGCTTGAAGCCAGTTTGAATCCTGAGCTTGGGTTACTGCCCTAAAGGGGTTTCTAAATGGGTCTGAGTTTTTCTCTGGGCTTTCTGGTTTCCTCCCACTTTTAAAAAAACATGGCAATTAGTGGACTAAAGATTCTAATCTGCCCCTAGGTATGAATAGATGTCTGAATGTGAATATGGTACCTTGCAATGTACTGGCATCCCATCCAGGATAATTTTTTTTAATTTTTTTTGCGCCCGGAATCAGGATAAAGCAATTTTCTTAAGATGGATGGAGTTAATTACTGTTCACCAAAGTTAAAATGCCGCAGGGGTACTTTCTCTCACATTGGCAAACAACACTGACTCTCCATATGCATAAAAGGGGGTCAGATATGGATACTTCAAGATTTTATTTCTTCTCCCTTTGCATTTGTGGCTACTACATCCATCCTTAATTCTTTGCATCCTTCATTTCACCTTCATTTTTTACTACCGTAAGTGTTCATATGTGGTGTCTCCTTCCTGCCCTTGTGCAATGCATTAAGCCTAAATCTATACAAAGCTTTGCATTCAGAATACTCTCAACCTATTTTTACAGAAACTTTATTTTCATCACTTTCTACTTTTAAAAAAATCAACGCTCTGGCACAAGCATACAGCTCACTGCACAGTACCATATCAAATTTTTTTACTTGAATGGTCTCTAGGTCACATTCTGTAACAATGCATATTTATCAAACACACTAAATAGCAGTCAATATACTATGAAAGTGAGACTGATATGTAAATAATTGCATCTTTTGCTATTTAATTGTACCTCTAATTTTCTCATGAAATGCTGCCCACTACATTAATAAACTGTACTTTTCATGACATTATGTTTAGACTTGACATGACACATAAAACACAATTGGTTTTGTAAATCAAATGGTAACACAGTAGAGTAGTGTGGGCATTTGGAAAACATGTAAAGCCTCTGTGTTCTCAGTAGTTAGAAAAAATATTACATGGTAAAAACTTTCCATGTTATTAAAGATTACCTACATTAATACACCACACAACTATGCGACTTGCAATTCAGTGTTTGCAGAAAAATAGGAGAAATTAGACAAATTTTATTAGTCTGAAAAAACAGTTTTTTGGCAAAATCCAAAATGGAGGAAGATCTAAATAAGTAGAAATTGACTTCATAGGGTCAGTTGAATCGGCTTTTACATTTTGGTCACATGGCCCAAAGGTTATGTCCATAAAGATACTTACAAATAGGCTCAAATTTGACCTAATAGTAGTGCTAAAGTGTTTACAGCACTTTATCAAATTTGGTCAGAATGTTTCCCATACCATCCCCATCCAGTATGCCAAATTTCACAACTTTTTACCAGATTGTGTGCCATAGACCAAAAAGTCGTAGCATAACAATAGGCTGCCTACACACCTTGAGTGCTCAGCCTTCAAATTTTTTATTACATTGAGGTGAGCTTGGGTAATTATGTCAATGCAGAATGTGGCATACAAAGCAAATGAGTTAAAGTTTGATACATTGCTAAGCAACTGAAGCTCAATTCAGCCCACTAATATTCTGTGTATAGAAGGTATACCTAGGCTAGGTGCATACATATTTTCCTTTAAGACTGGCTAAAAATTGTATGCTAGTTGCAAGTTAACACTACATTTGGCAAGTGAAAAACATGAAAATAAGTAATATTTTTTATAGAATTTATCAGTGTGTCCAAATGTACATTCTGTACTCCGCATCTGTCTCATTTGTTTTCCTGCATGCCTAAATAATCATTTGGGAGTTTAACAGAAAGAACACTTGCAAGCTGAATGACAAAACTTCTATATACTAAGCACAGAAGCACAATGCATGTATAGTAGGACAACTGAGCTTCCAACTTTGTAGTGATGATTAAATATGCAGTACATATCTGTGGAACAATGACTATGAAAAAAACATGGTCTGCCCATGTGCAACATCCATTTGCTAAGAAAACGCAAAAAAAAAGGGGGAAAAGGCTTCGATAGCGAGCTGGCTGGGAGAACCTAAAAAAAAAAATGACAGGAACAGTATGTACTGTGAGCACTAAAAGCAGAGCCGGATGTCATGCATTGAACAGAGTTCACTACCAATATAGCGATCTAATATTTATGATGATTAAATGCCTTAAGTTTAGGATCAATTTATTATGCCTGTGAATCATTTCATAAGAGTAAAGCTGGATATACCAGAGCTTAAAATCAATGTCTCTCCTCAGTTATCTCTCGTATAATAGCTTTCTGCAGGTTTCCAATTACTGTGACAAGGAAGCCTGGCTTTTAGGTAATATCCGCTAGTTTAAAGTGCCGATGAGAAAGAAGTCCCGGATCTCTACTTGGTCATTATAGTTTGCACATTTGTATTGATTATTGACAGTACGGGTAGTCCAAAGTGACACTCGATGTTTCAGGGTTTTAATGCTTCTCTTCTGTCTAACATCCGGCACATTTCATTAGTCTTTTCTTTACTCCCTTTACCCTAAGCCTTCCACAACACACCGACACCACCATGATGAACAGAACTTAATGAATAATACATGAACTGTCAATCAATGCGTTTCTCTCATCTCCTCTGCTCCAGCCATGAACGGACACACACACACACACACACACACACACACACACACACACACACACACACACACACACTTTAACATTCTGCATCATTCTGAACCACTGCATCCACATTCTTTCCCAAATATTATAATGTCAACACACACCTGTCCACATGTTCCATGCATCACATTACACACATGGAAAGTCATCAATAAATGAAATTGACAGTCCCTACATCATGTGCTGTGTATAGATATATTGAAATATCTGTGTGTTTAGTAATTTTACATAAATTAATAGGTTTTCCTATTAATATTTGACATTTTCATTAGTCTCTGAATTCGACATATTTCCTTTGTATTTGTATTTTGGAAACGCAAATGTGAGAATAATGGGATTTGACTGGATATTATTCAAGTGGGTTAAAGTGACTACATACTCGTGGGCTCTTTTTTCTTCTTTTGTATTTATACATTGTGTTGTGTACATACTATATACAGTATTATGTCTTATTTTATATATTTGCACATCTCTTTTTCTTTGGCTGCTGTCAAATTTCCCCACTGTGGGACAAATAAAGGTATATCATATCTTATCTTAAGTAGTTGTTAGATAAAGGCCTATCTCTTATCATAACAAAGATTTCTAAGTTCCCTAACTTCATTTTATGTGCCACCTACATCTGCAGCTGGGACTGTCCAAAGACTGAAAGCTTAAAAAGTTCATTTTATCCAAATCAACATTGTCTTTAGTGTTATATCCTCATTCATTTACATGAAATAATGATATATGATTTATAGGTGTTATAGGTGTAAGTTTCATAATGTCTAATGATATAAAAAGCATGCTTAAAATGAGCAACACTTGATATATTTAAAAATATATATATATATATATATATATAAATTATTGAAATATTGCATCTCTATTCAAATGTAGTGTCGGTCTGATTAAAATATAAAGGATTCAGAGAATTCAAATGAACATTTCTTATGTTGCTATGCAACCAAATCTTGTGGCAGAGCATTTGTATTTAACATACAGATGGAGCTGCAAATAAGGAACCTGCAATGTCTTTTCTGTGAGATTGGGCTGGAAGGTGTTGAATAATTTTCTATAAAAGCAGCTCAAGAAATACAGTAAGGCTACAAGTACTATATAATACAAGTAACACTATATGGCAAAAGTAATGGAACACCTGACATTTCCATACATACGTGTTTTCCCCGAACTATTCCTACAAGGTGGGAGGACACCATTGTATAGAATGTCTTTGGATGTGGTAGCATTAAATTTTTCTTAACTTGAACTAGAAGACCCAAACCAGTTCCAGCAGGACAATGCACAAAGCCATCTCTGGGGTTAAAGATCTTGATTGCTCTAGAGTTCTGACCTGAACACATTTGGGATGAACTGGAACACTGACCTCATCCTAGGCTTCCTCATATCACCTACATCAGTACCTGACTTTTCAAATGGTCTTGTGGCTGAATGAACACAAATTTCCACAAACACACTCCATAATCTAGTGGAACATCTTCCCAGAAAAATTAAGGAAATGGGGAGTAAATGTGGAATGGAATTTTCAAAAAGCACATATGAATCAAAGGGTCTGGAATCTGCATACTTTGGTCAAAATAGTTTTATCTTTTGTCTAAGTAAGATTTTCTGTAAAGAAAGTTTATCGGTTTATAGAAGGAATCTTAAGTGTCAGTACTTTGTAAAGCTGTAACTTTAAACGGAGCATGAAATAAAAATTTATCTGCAAATTCAGCACGGTCTCCAACAGTTAAATGGGATTTTAGGTGTTCAACAGGAGTTAGCAACCTAACTGGAGATAATAATGAATGAATAAAAGCATTCAGCCAGCTGCTTGAAGGTGAGCTATAACACTATAAATACACAAAACACTTATACTGATTAAACTGTTATTCATAAAAGCTGGCACTATACTTATTTTTTTTTTGTAAAGAATAAAAACTATATTCAATCAAGTCAGTACTTCATTCCTTCGGTAAAACCATTTATACTATTTAAAGATATGTAGATATTTTCTTTACATTTATGGCATTTGGCAGACCCTTTTATGCAGAGCAACTTACAATTAAGCTGTTGATGGTAAAGGGCATTGCTCAAGGACACAGCAGTGGTAGTTTAGTGGTGCTGGGATTTAAATTCATGACTTTCGGATCCAAGGTCCAATGCCTTAAACACTAAACTATCACATCTTTACAGACCTGTTATATATCACTGGTAACTAGTAACATTACTAATTCTCACCAGAATTGAGTGCTCTATATGGGAAAACTGATAGGAATGCTTATTCTGAATTTACTATGTAATTTTTTTTGCTCACAAGAATTCATAGTGAGAGGAAGGTCTCATGAGGGGCATCAAGGGGTGTCTATAAAATGACTGACCTAACTTTCCAACTTTTTCACGGTTTCCTGAGCCACAACAAAAACAACAACAAAATGTTTAAACAACAAAATTACAAAACAGACGATACAGACATAAGGACATTCTAGTTCCGAATTTCCCCCTTTCCAGGCTCTCAGTGTAATGACATTTTCTTACTAATTTCAAGAAAGAAAGAAAAAAATAGAATGGTGAGGAAAACGACCATTTATAGCTGTTATAACACAAGTGATAACAGGAGATTGTTTTCAGATGTGTTTTCCAGATGTTCCATTATAATAAACATAATTATAATTGGACATGAGTTATGGTGTGTCCTTCTTGAATAAATTAAATCTTGTGAATATAATAGTAGGTAAAGGACAAAACAAAGACACTGCAAGACAAGCTTTTAACAATGACTTCAGGATGATAGGATCAGGATGATAGGAGGTCAGAGTGGAGCATAAGGAGGTTAGCAGGCTCGTGACAGTTTTCCACACTGAATGGGAAATGTGCATCGTCTGTATTTCATGTTGAAATATCTGTATTAAATACACATGGGAACAATCAGGAAAATCAATAGCCAAACAAAAGTATAAGAAAATAAATAATATATCCTATTTTGTAATTCTTGGAGAGAGAGAGAGAGAGAGAGAGAGAGCGGAGAGGGGTTATGGTTCAATGCATATTAATCTATCTATTATACTGTACTATAATATAATTGTAATGCTTCTCTGTCTCCCTCTCTCTCTTTTAAAAGTATAGTATCATACAGTATAATAGATAGATTAATATGCATTGAACCTGAACCTTAGACGTCAGAAAAAGGTTGAGCACTTTTTCTCTGTCAAGTGATCATCTGTCACCATGCCCTTGAACTAATTTAATTCTTGAAGGTGTGAAAAAAGGTTTGACTTTATAAACTATTTGACCTGAAGAAACCTCATGTCTTTAAAAACTGTTCTTGTCACCTGCTAGTCTAATGATCTTTGACATCATTTTCCAACGCTATCTCTTCTGAGCAAACCAAATTAACCCAAGCAAGGCACATATTTTTGAGTGGATTAAGGTGGATCCTGGATGATCCGATTATAAGTGGACAGCATGGAGTACATGTGTGAATGGGGTCCTGTGTGTCTTGAGGCACTCTGTGATCTGACCACTTAAACCACCTTATGAGGGTGTATAGGACACATGACCATATCACATCTGTAATATGAACATAAAAGTACCTCAATGTACACAAGCATTCAAGGACCTGTAACTGCATCCTCGCCATAGTTTTAAGACTGCTTAGAAATTAGGCTGAAGATTACGCGATCTCCACTACTAGGCTAAAAGACAAAGGGGACTCTCTAACAGTGAAGATGAATGTTGCTGCTTTTTGTAGCATCTCTCACATTCCCATTCTTCATTCTCGCAGTTAACACCCTTTCTCCAGTGGAAATGATGCATGAAATCCAATCACAAGTAGCCCTCGGAGACGATTTCAGAATGCCAGGTGTAAACTTCAGCTGTCCACTTGAGATCAGATCCCTCCAGATGTCAGGTGTAAACAGGAGTGAAGAGACTTGGATAAAAAGGCTGCAGTTTTAGATGAGGTACGCAAGGCTGCATGGTGGATACAATGGAAAGCATTGTGTCTCAAAGCTCCAGTCTACAGTTTTGTTTGTTCTCTCCGTGTTTATGCAAGGTTCCTCTGTGTTTTCTGGTTTCCTCTCACCTCGAAAAAAAATGTCGGCTATGCTTTTATCCGGGCCGTGTGTCCTGCAGCTCGATCTGCCACAGGTATTTTTGTTATGGCTTTAAAGCACTGGACCGATTCTTTTAAACACAACTTACTTACCCAGATCTGTCTGCAAAGTCTGGGCTACTTCTAGCTAAAATGACTTATTTCATAGATGATAATATTTAACATAAATTTGACTTAAATCCCTGATAGTCACAGATCATTTGTTAGTTCTGGTTTGATTTATTCGGTTCATATCAGGGCAGTGAGTCTTCAGGCATCCGGCAAACGGAAAAAAACAACAGCAGCAAACGAAATGGGGCCGAAGGGAAAACCTTTGCAAACTAGGGCGAGTGGAATTGTGTGTGCACTTCACTAAAGATGTGTTCACACCTCATCACTGCCACCACTATGAAGTGATGACATAGAATGAGTAAACGAATGCAAAGGTGCAAGCTCTCATGTGTCTCATCAGACTAACATTATTATAAGAAATGAATCAAAAGAACGCAGTAAGTCTCCTAATAATAATCCTAATCATCATCCTCGACTTTACTACCCCTTTGAAAGCTTGATATGAGCCCCCCCTCCACACACACACAATTTGATCAGCAATAACCTGGACGGAACCAAAAGGGAAATAAAGTCTTTTATGCGCGTGGTTCACGTGATTCGATCCACCGATTCCTCGTGCGCCGTAATCCCGCCCACGAGCGACGGAGCCGCGCGACACACACACACACACACGCAATCTCGCGCCCGATCGCTCCACCTTGAGACGCGCCGCGAATTCAGAACGAGACAGGAAGCAGTGGGTGCGCGCCTCGAGCGCCTTCAGCGTCGGTGCAATCACACCGGAGTGAGTCGAGTACACTAGTGTTGAACAGTAATTGGATGTTTAGTGGGCAAATGGGTAACCCAAGACGAAATGGTCTTGCAGAATTTGTGTGCGTGTGTGTTTTTTCCAGCATCGGATGCACCCGTGCGCAAAACCCGTGCATCTTGATCCGTGCAGCGCTCCTTCCTGGTTATCACTGATACACTACACAGAGGCATTACCTCACCCTGGAAAAAAAAAGGTGGAATAAAGCAAAGCATTACTGTACTCTCTTTTTGCATGGCGCACCGCGGGTCTGTTTGCTTACACACACTCACGCATTTACGCACACATACGCCCGCAATCGGTGCTGAGCAGCAGGTGTTGCTTGTCTAACCCGCAGCTTTGACTCCTAATTACCAGTTCGTCCTCCAATAAGCCGTGTCTCATGTCCGACAATATTAATAATAATACCCATAATCATAATATTAATTATAATAATCAACACCATTATCATCTAACAGTCCCTGGAGCGTGCGGTTCCCTCGGGGGGGGAGACACCGTCTTAGCCCCGTGATTGCTTTGACCTTGTGTTTCCATGTCCTCTCCAGCCAGTGTTTCGAACCAGCCAACAAGTAGCTCCACCATGTTCTCCGCTCACTGCTTATGCAAGAAGTCACCTTGGGCTGGATCCAGTGCCACTTGGTTCAGGTGGCACACCGGGCAGCGCACAGTCAATGTCAATGGAAAACTATATCCTGAGGGGGACACGGTGGACGCTCTAATGTCCCCTCCTGTCTCTCGCTCACACACACACACTCACTCACAGGTGCTTAGCAGTCAACCCCTATCCAATCTAATGCTTTCAGGGACGGATGCTGTATGAGACTCATCCAGGGATGCGTCCGAGCCGCACTTACCTTTGTTATGCTCCTCTTCTCGGTTCAGATACATGATTCGCCCTTCGACGCTGGAGACGTTTTTACGTTGGCTAATTGTACTCCTCCGGTGGGGGGAAAAAACTCTCGCTTCCGCGTCTTTCTCTTCCTCTCCCTCTCTTACACACACAAACTCTTTCGCTCTCCGTCTCTCCCTCTCTCTTTTTTGGTGTGTAGTATCTTGTTGCTCGGCGAGAGGACGCGCAACGGAGTCCTCCCAGAATTACGCACGGCCAGGTAGTCAGTCTCTCTCTCTCTCTCTCTCTCTCTCTCTCACACACACACACACTCTTCCTCATTCTCTCTTGCTCTCCCTCTCTCTTTCCCCCACTCTCTCCCTCTCTTCATGCACACACAAACCAGAAGAAACAGATTTTCGCACTCGGACTCTCCAAATCTTTTATCATTATTCCCATTAAAAACCTTTGCCATCATTTACTGGAGGTTTACTAAACCCGTGAAAAGATCAACCTGGAAATGTTTTTTTGACACTGTGTGTGTGTTAGCAAGATCCTGCTAAATATTTAGAGAAAGCTGACTAATGGCTCTGCACCTTGCGGCACGCTTTGCGCTCGCGCACACACACACTTTTTCGGGTGATGGCGAACACGTGGGACACTAATTGAAGGGGTGTTGACTCTTAACTAACCTCCAAAAACAGGGCAATTAGAGAGCGCGCAAGTCTCCCGGATGAAGGTCCTGTTATGAAACTTTTTCTCGTGCAGGTGGATCCCACGTGATTCTACGTTGATCACACGCACACGCTCTGCACTTTGTCATGGAGAAATAGTGAGAAATAGAGAGAGAGATTTGTGCATGCTGTTCACGTTTGTGGCAGGAGATCAGAAGTTTTACGCGTCAAAGTGGTGACGTCTAGCGGATTGTGCTCGCCATTGCAATCGGCGTCAGTATTAATCCGTGCGTCCCCCCCACAAACAAACACACTCTCTCTCTCTCTCTCTCTCTCTCTCTCTCTCTCTCTCTCTCTCATCGATCCCTGAGGTGGATCCAGTAGAGCTCAGAATAAAATATAATCATCTTCTCTCAGGACAGAGACAGAGGTTCAAATTCCATCAATGCATTTCTATTGGTAAGGTTAGCAGCATTCAAGGGTAACCTTGGTGTGGCATGTTGGTGGTGCCTCAAACATCCCAGGTTGTTGGTTCAGTCCTGAGCTTAGGTACTGTTTTTTGTCGGTGCATGTTCTCCCCATTGGCTTCATCTGGGTCCACAGTGCTCAATAGGGTGTGTGCACCTCATCCCATGTGAATTCTCATGCCTCTTGATTGATTGATAGATTAGGATTCACTGTGAAAGTAAAATAACTTCCACAGCTGTGAAACGGACCGTTAACTTACAACCAAAGCAATACCTTCGAATCTATGTCTTGAAAAGATCCAATAGAAAAAAGTATGTGTTTTAGACCTGGAGTTTAGCAAAGCGAAGGTCATATTATTTTAAGCACATTTAACAGCATTAGATTGTTATATACATATATTAAAAACAATCACATATTCTGTTTATACCAATAATACTATACTATAGAAAGTATTGGGACAGCCATATGGGGTCCTTGTCAAACTCTATAGGATAACATAAATCTTTCCTTCACTTGAACTAGGAAACCCAAAACTGTTCTAGCATGACAATGCCCTCATGCACAAATCCAGATCAATGAAGATATTGTTTATTTGGGTTAGAACATCTTGAATGGCCTGCTATAGAGGTTCTGACCTCAATCATTTGGGATCATTTGGAACCCTGACTTCACCCCGGGCATTCCCAACCTACTGTACATTAGTAGCAAACCCTTGTGGTTGAATGAATATCCACAAGCACAAACCAAAATCTATTGGAATGGAGGTTTATATGACAGCAAATATATATATATATATATATATATATATATATATATATATATATATATATATATATATATATATGCATAAAGTAAATAAATGTGCTAAGATTTTAGGAAGGTCCTGACTGAGGGAAGGTAAACTCTTCAAAGCCTGATCCTGAACCGATGATGAAATCATCAGGTGTGTTTTTACAGGTAATCGCGAAACTGACTGCTGGATTCAGTGGCTTTTAAGATTATGATACAGTATCTCTCAGTTGCAGCAATGCCAAGCCAGATGAGGCAGCAATAAAATAAATGGCCCTAGATAGTGATTGCAAGGTAACAAAGTTTGCGAGCACGCAATCTCATCGCAAAGTGTCTCTCTTGGCTGTAGAGCTTTCCATTAAGAGATGTAGAGATAGTGGCATAGTGGCATGTCTTTTACTGAACATGCAGCCAGGTGGGTTTGATGTCTGCTAAATCTAATGGCTAAACTGATAGCTCAAGTGAAATTCCACTAGTACAATGGTGTAAAACTTACTTCAATGTGGTGCTTTTATGCAGATTTCTGTTGGGCAAATAATTGTCTATGAAGCAGACATAGTTGCAGATTTTTCTTTTTGGTTCCAAAAAGGCTTTCATTGTTGTTCCTTTTGGACTCACAACTATAATAATAATAATAAAAACCTTTATTTAAAAACTGCATGCGTGTTTACTTGTGTTATCTTTTACTAATATTTAAATTTGTTTGATAATCTGAAACATTTAAGTGTGACAAACATGCAAAAAAAAAAGAAATCAGGCCAACACTTTTTCACACCACTGCATATATTACATTCTGTACTGTCTGTGCATAGTTTCTCAGTGATATTAAATACAAGGAACAAGAATGCAGAGGCCTGAAATTATCTCTCACATCTCTATAAATATTTCCATCGCTATCTTCTCCTGCTAAAAAAAAAAACAGATTTTCATTGATTTAGTGACCTATATGCACACCAGCACTACCACTCTCGGTCTTGCCCCCCTACCTCACCACTGTATGCTTCAGTGATCTCTCCTCTGTCTTCAGCTTTTTATCACATCGCCTCTATTTTTTCCCTCCACATTCAGCCCCACTTATCTGGCCCATGTTGTCTCCTCTATTCCCCTTCTCTCTCTATCTCTCTCTTCTTTCTCTCTGTAGCCTGAGTGGAAGAGTGGCTAATAATAGTTCAGGCTTAGAGTGGCCAAGAGACACAAGGAAGGAAATGTTCAATGTATGACTGCAAACACACACACACTTACACACACACACACACACTACTAAAAGAGTGTGCCATTCTCATCAAGGACAACACAATGACACAGCAACTTAATAGAGATGTAATATTTTTGACATGACGCAAGACAGCTCATCGGGTTCAGTTCATATTTCATTGGAAGCAAATCGTATTCTGACCAGCATTGAGGTCCATCTGACCCTGACTGAGGTGCCAGCTGCGAGATGCTACCATGACATTCTGTGTTGCGTTCTAGTTCTAAATATCACCTTGTACTCGAGTAATGTCCAGATTTGTAATGAATTATATTGAAATGCTTTAGTGAGCCAGTTCTAGAAGAGTGTATGAAACCTGACCATGTAATAAGACCTGAATTCAATAAGCACTCGCAGGCTGTCTCTCTAACAGCATATATGCAAGGGAGAGTTTCTGTCTTTTTTATTCCTGACAAATTTAAACTATTGCTAATTACTAGGGGTTTTTTTTTCTAATGATTAAAACAGTGACTTTGTCATTTTTTTCCTCAGGAGCTCACAATGGCTGATTTATAGCATATCCTGCTGAAATTGATTCTTTATCAATCAGTGTTATTGCTATTCAGTGGGACCATGTAAAATCTTAAATAAAAAAAAAAATCATTTCTTTTAAGAGAATATAGAATTCTGCCTGCCACTAATATCTATGTCCCATTCCAGGTTTATCCTTTTTTGCTGTTACAATAAGCTTGCCTTTCTGACCAGAGCCGAAGTATTCTGGTGCCAGGACAGATCCTCAAAGATGTGGACTCCCAAGAACTTAAAGCTGGTGACTTTACTTCAGTTCCATTGATGTAGACTGGGAAATGTCTCCTGCTGTTAGATTTCTAAAAGTCCACAATGAGCTCTTTGGTCTTCATGGCATTGCTGGTCAGGTTGTTGGTGACACACCACGCTGCCAGGCTTCCTTGTATTTGGCGTTTCGTCATTTTTTTGCTGATCTGGCCGACCACAGTGGCGCCATCTGCATATTTGATTAAGATGTTGGAGTTATGCAAAGGATCACAGTCATGGGTAAATAGTAGTAGAAGAGTAGTGGGCTCAGAACACAGCCATGTGGGATGCCAGTGTTCAGAATGAGGGTCGAGGATACCTGTTTGCCAACCTATTCGACTTAGGTCTGTTGGTGAGAAAGTCCAAAATTTGTTGGTGAAGATACTCAGGTCACTGAGCTTAATTATCATTAACGGTATTAAATGTATTCAACCATTTTTATCCACACACACTGCTCAGCTGTTTGTTCAGTCTCATCTGTCCACATCATACTCAAAACCCTAATGCTTGCCTACAAAGCCAAAAATGGATTTTGAAAGACAAGAGAAACCCTACGTTTTCCTGAAACACTTTTTTCCGGGTTTGGTTTATATTATTTTGTTTATATTAAATGGGGGTTGGGGTGCTATAAAAAATTTCTCTCAACAGAGTTTAGGCTGATGGTATCTTAAGTTTGTAATCTAGCTAACTAGTGTTGATTTATTCATTGATAAAGACTTAAATCACTTTTGTACGTTGCTCTAGATAAGGGCGTCATTAAACAGTATTTTAATTATATAATACTACATTACAGTATATACATTGTATAGATTATATATCAACAGATAGATTTATTTAACACTCCACCCCTTGCAATATTCTCCCCTAAATACTTTTTGATGATTTGCATTAACAAAAATGTATCTAAACATATTAAATAAATGTGTTTATATGAATTTATATAAATGTATTTCAATGTATCATTCTAAAAATGTCGATATTTTAAGAGAAAAGCTTTTCCAATTATATTAAAAAGTTACACAATATTGTTTAATAATTTCTTTAAGTTACTTATTTTAAAGTCACTAATAGGCCTCACTCTATCCCTATTTAGATCAAGCCTAACCCTGTTGTTGGCCCACACCCTACCCTTCTTTAGGTCTGTAGACCACACCCAACACAGTGATTGGTGAAATAAAATGACTAAACAATTACCAATTTCTATTCTACCAATTTACACATATATATATATATATATATATATATATATATATATATATATATATATATATATATATATATATATAATTAGTAAACCATATAAAGTGATGACTTTGTCTTTTATACTTTTACACCATCACTGTATAGAAAGGCATCAAATAGTGATCATTTTTGTTGATTGGTTCCCAGCTCTAGACACAGGATTGTTCATTGTTCATCGTTTCTCAATTGTCATTTACCGTGTTTATTATTTATGGCTTTAGACTGAATTGGCAATGTGACCTATTTCAGCGGGTGCTGTAAAACTTACTGGGATGGAAACGAACCAATATGGCAGCGTAATATGGTTGTAATATTCCATCACGCTGGAGTGCCATCTTGTGGAAAAGCACTGCACAGATACACCATGACCTTGACTAACTGTGCATACTTGGACTGTAGTATATCCCATTTCCAGTTACATGATAAAAGGATCTTTTGACCAAAAAGCTTAATAGAAACCCCAAAAAACAGTCAGACAAAAGATTCATGACAAAACCCATTTTATTGAACAACCATCTCTGACAAAGGAATGCAACACTTTTTTTAACTCTCCTTGTTTTGCACAGAAAATGGAAAGGATTGCGTATTTCATACTCATTGCATTGGAATCAGTTTCCTCACCGCATTAGGAGGAGAGAAAGAGGGCAGTCAGATCTGCATGTTTCATTGCACTATTCCTCTTGGAGGAAGAAGGTCAATAAGGTATTAGGAGTTCTGTGTGCAGTTCTTTACAGCCTAGAACTGAATCAGGAAAAATCTGCATTACACAGTAAAGCTGCAGATAGCTGACGGGTGTCTCCTCCTGTTTATAGTGTTTTTTACTTATTGCATATAAAGTTAGCTGGTTATTATATAGTCTATCCAATAATTACTCACACTCACATCGTATGAATACAAATTTCAAATACCTGACATCTAAAGTACTACATGGGAATCTTCAACATTGGTCCTAATATTCAAATGTACGGTCTCTGGTTTTATTATAAGGTTTAAAATACGTAATGGACCGCAATACAATATTTATAGACTACACAATTGTGTGACTTAAAAAAAAGATATTGAACTGATATCACACTACAGTCATTTAAGTATTTATTAAACATTACAGGGATTATATTAGAGATTCTTAACCCTAATGTACAGTTGAGAACTCCTGGACTATACATTACAAAGAGGTTACCTATATGTGAGTGTGTGTGGACGCAAGTATAGAGCTTGTGCCTAATCATTCTTTGTGCTTTTTTGCAATTATAAATCACCTTGTTTTTTGGTGTTTAAGACCTCCATCTTTTCTACCTCTCCATCCAGGACAAAGGGAATGTAGGACAGATTGGAGAGTCAGTGAGGGAACGGATGGAAGGAATATAAAAAAAAATTAAACATCACAATAAAGTGATAGTCACATCCACGCCTACGTAAACGCTCACACCACCACACCCACCATACACGATCCGCACAGAATACACGAATAAGTTTCACAATCAGTTCACAACTGATAAAACAATCAGACATTGTCACAATTACATCCAGTAGAGATTTTTTTAAAAACTCTTGGTACAATCCGGAATTAAAAACACTATTAATCACGACATTGAAAATTGAAACACAAATTAGATTCGAGAAATAAAAATAAATCACAGTTTTGTAAAGGAATCAAATATCACAAAAGAGCCGTTCGGAATGAGCGCGGGAAATAAAAGAGGAAGAAGATGCACAAGGCAAACATGGAGAGCAAGGTCAGAGCGTCCGTGAGACACATTCACAAAGCCTGTAGAGCAACAATGAACACTGAACATAACTAAAAAAAAACATGATGTAAAGCTCAAACTGCAAAGACACAGATGACACGGCATTATACGTAGAAGAACCATGTAAACAATCTTCTGCAGCTGTCTCAAATTTGGGCTGTCTGACCCAAAAACTGTAGTGTAAATAAATATCTGCACCATGGTATTAAATAACACGAAGTATCTAAAGGTTTGATTAACACCATGCCGGCGGTGAATCAGGAGCAGGAGCAGATTCACATAAAACGATTTCTGCTTCCCAGTACATCCTGATTCACTGCATTAAAGACCTCAGCATAAATGGCTTATTCCTGTCGAGCATCCTAACGCTAAACGGCTAATCTCCAGAGAGGTAGGCTGGCAGCAGGCCTCAGGAGCATTTTGGAATGGGGATTTTGGTCAGGGTTTGTGCTGGCAGCCATAAAACCTGCCAAGAGGCATTTCTGACTACAAATGCTCATAGTTTTTATATATATATATATATATATATATATATATATATATATATATATACACACACACACACACAGGTAGTGCCTGAGTTACGATGAACCGGCTTACGATTTTTTTATCTTTCGATAAAAAGCGATACAACAATATTGTAAAAAAAAGTTTTACATCGCAGGCAAACGTAGCAATGTATATGCGGTACAATACGTTGGGACACTGCCAGTATGCATGCATCTCCCACCTTGTGAGATGACTTACTCTCGTTTTTTTGCTGTGTTTTTGGTGTTTGAAAGCCCAATTTTTGGTCTTGTGTTTCTTCTTTTTATTGGTGTAGCCGGACACTGAAAAAAGTGCAGTGATTTGTCTTATCAGCTACAGGTGTGCTTCCAAATGCTCATTACATCCGGCTCCGACCTCCACTCGCAAACTGGAGCTCGTCCACGTGCCTGCTGCGACATACATATAGACTATAGTACAGTTTATTTATTACGTTAATGTAAATTGTTGTTTCGCTAAATTATTTACTGTAATGTGTTCAATTAGCAACAAATTAACGTAAAGTACCCTATACTGATCACCATTCTTTAAGACTCCAAGGTAGGCTAGACCACGTCTCGACTTCATATTTTCAAGTTACAATGGGGTTGTGGGAACGCATCTCCATCGTAAGTCAGGGACTTCCAGTATAAATAGACTAAGCTCTGTGCACTCATTCTCCTCCAAATACCATAACTCATTCAGAACTTCCTCTCAAAAATAAGAATTGCACCAACTGTGGCAGTTACTTCCTTGTAAATATCACATGGGCAGCTTTACAGATCTAATGCTCCTGGATTCCAATGCCAAAAAAAACAAAAAATTCATAATAATAAAGGGAAGTGTGCAAAGTAAGCCATCATGTACACAACAACACACACACAACAACACACAAAATCAAAAATATATTCTGCGCATAATTAATAAACACTTAATAGACAATCAATACATATATATATATATATATATATATATATATATATATATATATATATATGTGTGTGTGTGTGTGTGTGTGTGTGTGTGTGTGTGTGTGTTTATGAATGATATATAGTAGGGAATCTTGATAAATATGATTTCACTCCCAGCAGATATATATACTGTATATATATATATATATATATATATATATATATATATATATATACAGTATATATATCATTTTTTTTATTATTCTTTTTTGGAACATCACTCAGCATGTGCTTTTGCCCTTTCACTACACAGCATTGAAAAAGACATCATATGATTAGCGATCGCTCTTCAAAGTCACCTTCATCTTTCCCCAGCCAATAAGAGGCTCACTGTATACACGCATTGCATTGGGGTGCTTTATGAGGGGGGAAAATGATATTAATAAATGAAATTACTTTATTTTAGTTTTTAGTTAAGAAATTGGAAATAATAAAATCGGACTGTCCTTGTACGAGAGTTTGAGGAAAGCAAACTGGGCAATAATTTCGCAATGCCGTCATCATATTGCTAATCTATTGTCCAAATAAGTGTCTCATAGCTTGGACCTAGTTTGCATGGGAAATATTGTACAGATAACATTAGATTATACTGGCAGTGTTAAAAGCCTGGACTGCTAGAAGCAGTGAAATGCAATTTGATTTGATGTACTCTAATTAAGCTAGCCATAACCATCGCCAGAAACAAAAGAGAAGCGAGTTTGGCTCAGCATGCTAACTCCTTTGAAATGGTGCTCTCTTTTACTCAAAAGCCCACTAGCAGCAATTGTATGTAATGAGACCCTAAACAGCAGCTTGTGAAAGCAAGTCTGCTGCAGGAGCTGTGATTACACATAGGCAATGTTTGTGCTTTCTTGGATTTTTTTTTTTTTACTATAAACGATTGCTTGGGGGATTGCTGTGGTGCATTAAAGCCACGCTTAGAATATGTAAGAAAATACATGACAGGATCATTCGCGACTGTTCTTAGTGCAAGCGCTGGTCCTAACCAAAGAAGGGGGCGATGTGGAGTAGGATTACAAACGAGTCAAACTGGAAACTGCTCCTAATGACACGGCCGTAGCGTGCGTTTCGGTTATTCAAAAAGCTCTGCTCTCCATGACGTAATGTGTAATGGACTATCTCGCCACAGATGGAAAGCTGTAGTGTTAGATTGCTCGAGCTGATATGAGTCATCTGCGCTGTGTATGCTGCTCTCATCAGACTCAAAGCGCAGCATAAGTGTGTGTGTGTGTGTGTGTGTGTGTGTGTGTGTGTGTGTGTGTGTTTACTCAGCCCTGCAGTCTGCCCGAGACTGTAAACGGCTATTCCATCACATACACACATAAAAACCTTCAAGCACACAGCCATACACATGCAGAAATAATGTCTCAAGGTCATTCAAGGCCATAAAAGCTTTCTAGGCTTGTGAGAATTTATATCACAATAATGGGAAGCATCTGATCTACCCAAGCATTAAAGTGTCATATTTGCCCAATAAATAAAAGTATTATTTATATACTTTATAAAATTTAGCCTTTACATGATTCTTCGTAAACCATATAACTAACATATGGCATGTTGAACTTTCTGAATTTCATGGCCTGTGCTTCGGCTCAGAACTAACAGGCCCCCTTTACAGAATTTAGCAAACATAATTTCTAACAAAAAATCTGCTCACTCTTTGATTGTCGCATTCATCCAGAACGAAACATACATTCCAATAAAATTGCACGATAATAAAATAAACGATGAAAAAGGAAAAAAGAAAAAACACCTCCAGGCAACGCATGTAGTTCAAATGGGGGTGGCAGAGGAAGAGGTCTTAACTGGTGCAGTGAAGATGAAGAAAGGCAGGAAGCAGAACGGATCGGGTTAATTGTTCCGTTTGGGTAAAAAGCTGAGGATAAATTCACCAACGCCTAGGAAGTAGACGACCTGAACGATCCCGAAGAGCGGCGCGATGACGAGAGCGCGGCAGTATGCGCCTTTCAGGAAAGCAGCCGGACCTTCGTTCCGAAGGATCTTTCTGTAGTGGATGAGACAGTCGATTAGATGAGACGTTAGCAAAGATCTGATACTAGTACAATCCGAGAACATGGGCCTGAGTGTCCACAGGAATAATCCCCAGATGGTAAAAACTTGATTCTAATCAAAAATAGATGCTTGTATTTGCATTTTGAGTCAACATAATGAAATGGGATATTAACAGTACTAGGGGTTTCTAGTCTAGTCAAATCTTTGGGTACTGGGCTTTCGTTTTGGTACACATTTGTACCGAATGCAATCCTTTTTATGTGCGAAACATAGTCAAAAAAAATGTCAGCCATTTCCCAAATGATTATTAAGTCCAAATATCGTTCCACCATGACTGATCCTCATTTCTGCTTTAGGCTGTCTACCAACAGCTGCTATCTGCACTGGATGCAACCCCCGGCTGACTCCATTCAGTCCATTAAGTCTTTAGAGTAAGCTAGTGACCATAAATGTACTGAATTATATTGTATCATAAGGGTTCATGCAGCTATCCAAGGTACGCAACCTATATTGTATTTACAAAGTATACTCATATATATATTATTTTTATATATATTATTAATTCCATTGCAAAACTACAATAATATATATGTATAATTGCAATTCCCAATTTTACATTATTTCATATTCTCAGCAATATCGCATTCTTTCAGCTGTCTCTATCATTTATGCCAATAGCTCTCAAACGAGTCGACAGGGCCCCCAAATGGTCAACAATGTTTTGACACAATGTGTTAGCAAAACATAAGAGCCGAGTCTGTGAACTACTCTTATTTTCAAATATGGGGATCATTTAGAATTAATGTTATAATTATGACAATGCAATGAGATTGCAACTGACGAGGTCAATTTCAGGAGCAGTAAGAATTAAGAAAGACTAAAGTCACCTGATGCAGTCGCTCACGCCACTATACGTGTCCTCCTGACTGCCCCGTGTTAGAGACTGCAGCCTGGTTTTTATCACTGTAACACAAACAAAACACACACACACAGTAAAGTGCACATAACTAAATACTGTTACCTCAGATTGCCTGTATCTCAATAGTGAGCTCTAGCATGAGTAATGAGGCTCCACCACTTCCTGTGATTAGTCAAACCATCAATCAGTTTCAGTACAATTTCAGGAATTTCAGTAGTTGATTGTTTTATTTGATAAAATATGTAAGGTGGCTAAAGAGATAAAGATTTTAATTTACTTGTTGTTTTTCTGTATTTGTGTGCATAAAACTCATAAAACTATCATATTTACAACATGGGGACACTAGAAAGGTAATACTGTACATTTCTTTTCTTACAATGTTCAATAAAATCCTGTGAAAAAATCTAAAACAGGAAAGGTAAGTTCAACTGTGCTTCGCCAGCAAAGCAAATGCAAGCCGTAACAGGAAATAAAATCCTGAAGTCAGCAAATTTGAATGAGTGTACTGTTAGCCATTCGTGCTGAGTCCGATTTTTAGTTTTTTTAATAAATGGTACAACCCAGATTGCTTCACGCATGAGCAAATCTGCAGTGGTGAACGAAGTACAAACCCGCTGCTTAAATAATGCTCCATTTTTTATTTTGTGAAAAAGTACAAGTACAAGTAGTTATTTAAGCACAGACACACACACACACACACACACACACACACACACACACACACAATGTAAATCTTACTTCACACACAGTCTACCAAGAACCCAAGAGTTGCCCCTTGTGACCTCATAACAGATTCTTATTTAATGCAAATTGCATATTTACAAAAGTCTCGTAGTCTAGTAATATTTGTTTAGCAATTATTTTGAAATTTGTATAAGACTCCTATATAGGTGAAACCTCAACTGGACCACTCTGTTAAAGCCTTTGTTCCCCACACACCACCACCCTTTTCCCTCCTTCCCTCCTCTTGCCTCACCATTGAAAAAAACCTTTGAAAGGCGTTTAGCTTTTGCCACGATTTTGTAAAAGCATTCTGTGTGCACACTAATGATCCGATCAATAAGTTGTTTGTTGGCTGTAATTGTGTGCTGCTCCTTCACTCTAAATGTCATTCCTGTGCTCCTCTCTCCTGGAGACTTTGATACCTGACCCGGCATACGCTCAAAGATTCAATGGACGGTAAACGGCACTGGATCTCTAAAGCCATTCGACTTTTTTTAATCTTTGAGTAAGGAGTGTATCCCTCTCCTGTAGGTTCATTCCCAATACACCCATATGACATAAGATCGTTTGCCATCGTGTCCCCAAATGTACTTCCCAGAACTGTGGAAGTGTTATTTTCAAATTACAAAATCAAAGGCATTTATATTAGTTTACATTCATTTAAAATATTTATATCTTTTTTTTTTTCACAATTTCTGCATTTTTTCTTTGACTATTAGCAATTTGGTATCGAAAGCTGTAAAAAAAAAAAAAAGCACTATTTAAATAATATAATTATTATTTCCAACAGCAGGTGATCTTTTTTTTTTCAGTGGTGGACAGTAATGAAGTGAATGTTATTCAATACTGTACTTTAAGTAGCTTTTTTGCTAATTTGTACTTTACTGAAGCATTTCCATTTGTGGAGACTTTTCCTTTAACTTCACTACATTTCAAAGTCAAATATCTTACTACGTTTTTAAATCACTCGTTCATTTTTATAGAAAAAAAGATTTGAACTCGTTTTGATTGCTGCTTGGTCTCCTTTGTAGCACAATCATACAGTACAACGTCAGATCAGAACAATATGAGAGTAATAAATGATAGAAGAAACTCCTGACTCGAACCTGCCATAACACCTGTGCCCTTATTTTTTTGAAGTAGCAATAATTCTAATAGATATCAATCAGTGTTTGACTCATAAACATTATTCTGTTAATAGATCAGTGTGCTGAGAGGTACATTAGAGTCTTTTCACATAAACTGAGGTAATAAAGCAGAGTCTTGTGGTAAAAAATTATAATCGAATATTTATTAAGGCTATAATATTCATTATAGCCTTAATAAATCATAGAACTTTAGATACTTAAGTACATTTGAAGTCAAATACTTTTGTACGTTTAATCAACCGAAGGTTTAGAGGGAGCACTTTTACTTTTACTGGAGTCATATTTTACATAGTGTATCTCCACTTTAACTCAACTACACTCTACATCCACCACTGTTTTTTTTTTTTTCTCCAAAAGGTCTGAGGTCTGGATCGCTCTATCTTCAGAACTCACCATCTACTGGGTTGACTGCCACAGCAGCTGTACTGCCAGCGATGCAGCCTGAAAGGAAGGAGACGTAGAAGGGAGCAGGACCCTCACGTCCCCTTTTCCCCAAGTTATTTAGATTAGCAAACAGAGGAAAGTAGATGATTGAGAACGGAACATCCCTGTTAAAAAGAGTGGGTTTAATAAGAGAATGAACCAGAAACAATGACTTATGCATTACTAAGATTCTTAGGTGTGTGTGTGTGTGTGTGTGTGTGTGTGTGTATGTAGTACCTGAGCAGAGTGGCTCCAAGTCCTTTATATAGTCCGGCAATACCTTTCTCTTTCAGCAACTCTCGTGTGAGCTGCATAGCAGTCGGGCTCTTCAACTCTACACCACCACCAGGAGACACAGCCTGTGGCATCAGTTTCCTCTGAGCAGCTACACCACACATAAAACACACATTGACATTAATGGCAAAGTTACAATTACTTCTTTTATACAACTCAGGGTTAGGGGTCTTGCTCAAGGAGGCAGCTTGGTGGTACTGGGATTTGAACACATCACATTCTGATCAGATGCTCAAAATACACACAAATATCAGAAATACCAGAGCACTAGCTGAAAATATATGATCCTAAATAGGTTCTGCTCCAACATACACTATCCATTAGGGGTGTCACGGTACACGTATACGTAACAGAATTCCCCGGCATAGGGCTTCAGTTCGGTACATGTGGACTAATGCAGTCCTTTTTTACGTGAGGAACATACTGTAGTTATAAGTTCCCTCAGGAAAATGAATTAAACGGCGGATAAGTTTGTTTAGTCTCAACCTCGCATTTTGAGCGCATTTTATTATTGTTATTATTATTTAATCTGAAAACATGCACAACAATGCCAGGGGAATAAAGAAAAGAATCAATAGTCAAGAAGTGGCTAGCGGCTTACATTAGGCTATGAATTCTAGAGCAATTTATGTTTAGTTTCAAGAATTTCTCTCAAAAGGAGAAAATCCTGACTAGTTCGCAGATCATTATTGAGTGAATAAAAGAAGGATGGAAGAAATAAAAAAGTTGTTAAAATATGCTGAAATAAGTAGAACAGTTAAGTAGATCATATCTTTAGAAAATTAAATATTGAATGTAACACACACACACACACACACACACACACACACACACACACACACACACACACACTTAGATGCACATCTGTATTACTAAAAAGGGGTCTAACAAATGTTAATATTTTAATTTTTTTTTTTTATCAATTTCATTTGTCAATGCAAATGAGTACTGGTATTAATCAATACAATATAAAAAGTTAATTGTATGAATTTGGTTTATTCTCTTTTATTTTTTAACATTTTATTTTTATGGTTGTTAATGAAAATCCTGACAATTACACATATTATCGAGTAAAAAAATGAAGGATGGAAGGAATGAAGACGTTTGTTAAAGTATGCTGAAATAAGTAGAACAGTTGAGTAGATCATATCTTTAGAAAATTGTATATTAAATGTAACACACACACACACACACACACACACACACACACACATACTTACATGCACATATGTATTACTCAAATGGTGTCTAACAAATGTAAACTGTTTAATATTTACATTATTATTATTTTTTAATCTATTTCATTTGTCAATTCAAATGATCACTCAAATGAATGAATATGATATAAAAGTTTATTGTATTAATTTGATTTATTCTCTTTTATTTCTATAAAATATCATTTAATAAGATATTATTTTATATATCATTTAACCAAGCATGCATTTCATTTAAAATTGTTTTTAAAAAGTAAACTGTTCAAATGTTGATCACAAATGCTAATAATAATAAACTGCGTTAATGAAAAACGACAAGCAATTCTATGTTTTGCATTTCTTCACCCTAAGCATATTAAAATTAACCCAAACCATAAATTTTGTGTACAATTACACACCCACTGTCTATTCAAATCCTTAAATACCAAATTTTTTTCTCTCTTGTTTTTCAGTTCTGTAGTACCACCACCCCATACCATATCATTTACTGTAGTTTAGTCTGCTCCTGATTCACTTAATTAGACTAACTAAATTAATTCACAAGCCGAGGGTAGCATGGTGAGTTAGATGAATAAAAGCACTAACATACAAGTCCATGGTGCTCCAGAGCCAGGAGTCAGAAACTCACACTAACACTGACAGTTTGTCATGTCTGGAAAACATAATAGTCTTTTATTGTATCCATTATAAAAATATATATGCCATATTATTATAACATCAGCATCAGATTTGTCTCCACAACATTGCATACTACTTGTGGAACTGCTTTTATTAGACAGTAAATTAGACACATTATTGCAACAGCTATGTGTAATGCTTGCCACACGAGGGCAGTGTTTGACAGGCTGTTCACTCTGGCCTTCCACGTCTCCACACTCAATTTTATCTCAGGCCTGAGAGAATCTATACAATATTTCTACCAGCCGTTTATGGGTGTTTGTTATTGTATTACTGATACACATATATACATAAATACATATATGCATAAATTAACGCCTTGTGCACGTCTCTAACGACATTAGACACGATATTATTTTTTATTTACTTTATTTGTACTATGTAAAAAACATGTAATTGTGTTTACAGTGGCTCTTTATGTCTGTGGTCCCTATCTACGTCGTAAGTTGGGGTTTACCTGTGTGTGTGTGTGTGTGTGTGTGTGTGTGTGTGTGTGTGTGTGTGTGTGTATATATATATATATATATATATATATATATATATATATATATATATATATATATATATATATATATATATAATAAAAGACCTAAACCAATGTAGCCCCGAATTATTTAACAGCAGCAAGGTGCATAAAATCAGGCACGCCAAGAGTTTTAATTACGTTTAAATACAATTTTTGATTGGGGAGAATATGATCTTGTGAACTAAATTGAGCTCAGTGACAAATAACCACTCTTTACAACCGTGGTAAGCAGTTAAAGCATCTCAGAACATACATCATTCTTGTACACACATCATACTCCAGCTGAATAAATAAATAAATAAATAAATAAATAAATAAATAAATAAATAAATAAATAAATAAAGGGTAAATTATTATTTTTTCCTTCCTCACCAATTCGTCCTGCATCTTGCAGCTGGATTTTCAGCATCTCCATTGGTGTTGTAACAATGACCTGCAAACCGGACACAAAAAAGAATAAACTGCTGTGACTAAAAAATCATGAAGAAAGAAAGAAAGAAAGAAAGAAAGAAAGAAAGAAAGAAAGAAAGAAAAGAAAAGAAAAGAAAAGAAAAGAAAAGAAAAGAAAAGAAAAGAAAAGAAAAGAAAAGAAAAGAAAAGAAAAGAAAAGAAAAGAAAAGAAAAGAATAGAAATAAAAAGAAAATATTTCCTGACAATAATTTATGGTCAAGATTTTTGTTTCCAGATTAGTTCCTTTTGTCATTACAGCCTTACAGGCATCTGAGGAGTACATTATTAAAACAGGAAACAGGCAACACTGTTTATTCAAATAAGGGTCTCGTGGAGTGAAGTGGGCATTGCCGGGAGCGATATATCACTAATAATGCTCCCCACAATGCATAGAAAGAAGGTCAATCGCTAATCCCCTAAGGGGGTACACATAAGACTCCTTTTCCCCAGTGGAGATGACAGGATGTGGTTGCCATGGGGTTAACATGTACACAATTAGCAGAGGCAGTTAGCTGTAATTAAGATTACACTCTGCAGTAGTATCTAATGAGCAGCTTTTACGTGTCATGTGTGTGCAGGATTTTTACGACCTGCTGAAATGAGGAGATAACAAAACAAACGTAAATCTTGTATGATTTCATTCCCTGTCACCATCACAAGGCACATACACCTCTGGTCCGAGATTATCTTGAAATGCAACCCCAATTTCTAATAAATTTGAGAAAAACGTAAGAATGTACGAATGCAATGCAATGATATGCAAACCTTATTAGCAAATATTTTATTCACGTTATAACATAGAAAACATATTAAATGTTTAAACTGAGAAAATATATTATTTTAATACAAAAATAGGGTAATTTTTTTAAGGCTGCAACATGTCTCAAGGATTACCACTGTGTCGCATCTCTTCTTCTTTTATCTTCTATTAACAACAGCCCTTATACATCTGGGAACTGAAGAGACCAGCTGTTGATGTTTTGGGAGAGGAATGTTTTCTTATATTGAATCTAATTTGTGTCTGATACCGAATTTTACCTGCTTAACAGTCTTGGGTCTTCTCATATTTTCCATACCATATGTCTGGACTGCAGGCAGGTCATTTCAGCACCCAAATTCCACTTCCACTAAAAAAAGCCCAGATGTTGTACTAGATGCAGTATTCAGTTAGGCATTGTCTTGTTGATATATGCAAGGCCTTCTTCAAAAAAGACGCCATCTGGATGGAAGCATATGTTGCTCTTATACCTGTATATACTTTTTAGCATTGATGGTTCATTTCCAGATGTGTAAGCTGCCCATTCCATAGACACTAATGAACTCCAATACCATCAGAGATGCAGGCCATTGATCTAAGTGGTGATGATAAGCCGGATGATCCCTCTCCTCTTTAGTCTTGAGGATGCGGAGGATTCCAGAAATAATTACAAATCTTGATTCTTCTGAACACAGTACAATTTTGCCTTAGTCTAGAGAGAAGATGGCAGTGTTTTCGGATCATGTTCACATATGGCTTCTTCTTTGCATCTTTAACTTGCATTTGGGGATGACTTCTGCTCATCGTTACTTCTGACAGGCTCTACCTTTCTAAGACGCTCTTTTGTATACGAATCATCTTACTGAGCTGTTTTCAATTAACCTAATAACTTGCAAGATGTTTCACGACTCAAGTTTTTTTAAATGTGTTGCAGCTTTATTTCTTCGTCATAATGATTTAAAGAAACATTTTCTCAGTTTTAACATTTGATTTGGTTTTTTATGTTGTATTGTGTGTAAAATATGCATATATGAGATTTGCAAATCATTGCATTCTGTTTTTATTTACATTTTACTAAACTTTTTAGAATTAGAGTCACAAATAGACTAGAACACAGAAGAAATGCCCAATTCTGTGCACAGACACACACAAAGAAGATTAATATTGATTTATCACCTTAAAAAAGATGTTGTTTTTATTTGAGCAAGGCCTTTTGCTCCAACCTCTCACCCTGAACATGCATTGGCTGAAGAGTTTATGGGTAAGATGTAATAGGGAGTGTTGAAAAAAGCCTCTGTGGTCAATACAATTAATTATTTTATTCACATGCTGTCTAGTATTGTAATCCCATAATTTAGTTCAGTGCAGCTTCAGTCCTGTTTAGTCACAAGGCATTCAGTTGTGTTGAACCAAACAATCTCATCAGAAAGAAAGATTTAAGATGACATGGCTCTGTAGCATACATAAGAACTTACCCAGAGTAAATGCGTAAGTAACGTGTAAGTAAATGCGTAAGCCATACCAATCAAGACATTTCAATTTACGGGAAAGTACCATAAACTACCTGGTACATGCACTATAAGTTTCATTTCTATAGTATTGTCCCTTAGGAAGATATTATAATATAAATAAATAAATATATATATATATATATATATATATATATATATATATATATATATATATATATATATATATATATATATATATATTTATATGTGTGTGTGTGTGTGTGTAATAATGGCATTTTTGGCAGACCACTTTATTAGGAATATGATATTATATTAGGAACACTAGGTTAGGCGTGTCTTAAAATCCTTATGGCATGGATTTAAAACAATCGTTTGAGATTCTAGTTAATGTTGATATGATCAATCAGACCCTGCAGATATTTCAGCTGCATTCATCCTGTGGTTTAACCCAAAGTTCTATTGGATTTACATTTAATAAAGACACTGAAGAACACTCTTAATTATGTTCATGGAACTGGAATCAGCCATTAGAAGATGTGGCTTTATAGAAAGGCAACATTAGCAACAATACTCAAATAGTCTCTGGGATTAATGTGATGATTGCTTAATAATTTTAGGCCTAATGTGTGCCAGAAAAAGATTCCCCACACCATTACACTACCTCCACCAGCTTTGACTACTGGCACAAGGTTCTATGAAAATGGATTCATGCTGTTGGTGCTCTACATCTACCATCTGTGTGCCTCAGCAGAAATCAAAAGTTATCTGACCAGGCTACATACAGTCTTCGACAGTCCCTTTTTTTCGATTCTGGGCCAAGTCTAGCCTCCGCTTTCTATTTTTGACTGAAAAAAATGGAGCACAGCGTGGTCTTTTGTGACGTGCATTCATGAGATGCTTTATCTTCACTGCACCACCCTGAGTAAACTCTAGAGACCGTCATGTGCGAACATCCTATGAGATCAGAACTTATGAAAATAGGTAAACCAGCCAGTCTGGCACCAACAAACACGGCACAATCATTGAGATCCAATTTTTGATTGACGTAAACATTACCTGAAGCCGTGGTTCATATCACAATGTTACGTGCTGCACTGCTGCCATACAAGTGGCTGATTGGATAATTGCATACATGAGAAGCTGTCCAGGTGTTCCTAATAAAGTGCTCGGGGAAAGTTTTTGATTTGAAGTTGATTAAGTCCAGGTTTACATGGCTTAGTCTTTTTCTGTGCAAATTTCACACACTCGGGAGCATGAGTAGGATAAGAACTTTTTTTTTTCAGGTTTCTCATGAATAGATATTGAATGTGTAAATATCCTATGAATGATTTCTGTTCATAGCCAGCTCGATGAAAATCTTCATGAAAGTCTTTGTGTCCGTGTGTATGTTAACTGACCTGGCATGTCCCTGCACCACATCCTGCCAGCATTTCTCTAAACAGTGTGAGCTTCTGCCTGAAACACACAGTAGATGGATAAGCCTGTGAGAATGGCTGAGATAAGAGGATGAGATAAATACACAAGGTTACAAACTATACAACACAATAAGATGAATAGAACTTAGCATTTCAGAAAGACCATGAGTTCAATTCCTGTTTATATCATATCTAAAGAACACTTTAGATATAAATATACCATATGAATTGCATTGGTCTAACAGTAACTCATCAGTCAACAATCCAGCTCAGACTTTTTAAAGCATGGACTACACAAGAGCTCTAATGGTGTGCGGTGGTATCAAGAAAGCAAAACATTACAAGTAGATACACAATATGGATAAAAGTATTAGGACATCTGACTTTTCTAGCCATATGTGGTTCTTACCCAAACTGACACCAGTTATATAGGATGTCTTCGGATGTGGTAGCATTAAATTTCCCTTTCACTTGAAATAGGAGATCCAAACCCATTCAAGCATTACAATGCCCCTATACACAAATCCAGCTCCATGTAGTAGAAAATATGCCTCACATGTGTTGAAGTGGAAGATCTTCTGCTATAGAGCTCTGATCTCAGCCCTAATGAACAGCTTCGGGATGAATGTGAATGCTGACTGCACCAGGGCCTCCTAAACTCATCTACATCAGTACCTGACTATACTTACTCACACTTGTGGCTGAATAAACACAAATCTCCACAATCCCACTCCAAAATCTAGTAGAACATCTTCTAAGAAGTGTGGAGGTTATTACAAAGAGAAATAGGACTAATTGTGGAAAGGGATGTTAAAAAAGCACATAAGAATCTTATGGTCAGTTGTCCAAAATATTTAGTTTTTTTAGTGTATGTTAAATCTTGTGAATTGCAATAAATGAACCTTGGGCAAAATTGACCCGGTCACAGGTTTACAGTTTGTCCTTTCTTGGATTACTTTAGGTAGATACTAACTAAAGGTCATGCGATTCATCAGGTTTTGCAGATTGATCAGCACTGACAGTTGAATCACTGCGAATCACTGACAAATTCGACACTGCGAATCACTGATGCGATGTGCTGTTTGTTTTTTTTACACGTGAGACAGCACAGTCCACAGAGAGCACTATATTTTATTTATTATCATTTATAATGTATTAATTATATAATTATTTCATTAGCATTAGCAGGATTTTTTAAATTAACATTTGATTAATCGGTTATCGGCAGATATGGTCCAGCCTAGCTATCGGTATCAGCAAAATCCACTATCGGTCGACTTCTAGTACTAACTACTGCCACATACCGGAAGAACCACACAAGAGCTTTCACCTTGAAGATACTCTGAACTCATCTACCCATCACAATTTGTCCCTTGACAAGTGTGTAAGATCCTAGTGCTTGCCCATTTTTCCTGCTTCCAACATATCAACTTTGAGAACTGACTGTTCACAAGCTGCCTAATGTATCCCACCACTTAATGTTTTCTCTTTGCCTGTCGGAGGTTTTAGTGTTATTGCTGATCAATGTATTATGCATAGTGTTAAAATCAAATGCAGTGCACATACAGGCACTCAAAGATGGCAGATAAATAAAAAAAAATATGAAATATAAAAATAGAAATCTGAATGTTTCGTAATTTAATGCATGACAGCATTTTTAGCTCATAATATGTATTGTACTGTATATTGTTTATAATATTCAGATTGCTCATGATATTGTATTCAAATAATGCAAATGCTTATTGGCTCAGACACACAAATTAGCATATGCATGTGCAGTCAACACACACACACACACACACACATACACACAAGTACAGGTGAACTCTTGAATTAATAATTCACATTGTGTCGAGTCAATAATTTACTGGCTCCGTTTCTGGTCACTATGGAGATATGCGGCAATGTGCGACTCAGCCAGTGAAGGTCGAGTGGTCTGTCGTTTGAACAAAGACTTTTTGGCTGGTGTTGGTGAACAGCCTGTGTTTAATATTAATGCTTGACATACAATAGCGGACCGTGCTGTGTAACAGTACACCTTTCTTTATGAGTAAGTGATTCCAGATGTTCCAGATGACAGTGTAGGCATGTACAATAACAGCAGGCTTGTGTGCATGAAGGATGACTGTGTTCTTCTGAAATGCACAATTCGGTCTCTTGTGCATGCGTGCGTATACAGTATATTACAAAAATGCATGTATTGTACAATACAGATTTACTGTCCTCTGAAAATAACTCAACATACAGCCATTATTGTCTAAATAGCTGGCAACCAAATTGAGTACACCCTAAGTGATAACAGCTGTTCGTTGTGTAACCCTGCAAAGCCTCATGTTCTATTCATCATGTTTATGTTTTGTCTGCTTGATAGGACCATACAAATTTGTGTATATTTTATTACAGCAGTTAAAATTTGGTGCTTTGGGTATAATTCTCTCATACTGACCACTGGATGTTTAACATGGCACCTCAAGACTCTCTGAGGATTTCAGAGATATTGTTGCTCTCCACACAGATGGCCTAGACTATAAGAAGATCGGTAAAATCCGTAAACTGAGTTACAGTACAGTGGTTACAGAGGTTTTCCGAGACGTTTTCCACTTGAAACAGACCTCACAAGGGTCCATCAAAAAAGTTAAGTCCTCATGTTGTGCGTTAGATGCAGAAACTGGCTTCAAAAAACAGACTAAAGTTTGCTGAAGCTGAAGGTCTGTCAGTGCTCAGACCATACGACATACACTGCAAGTCGGTTTGCATTACTGTCGACCCAGAAGTAAGATTTTTCTGAGGCTGGCTCACAAGAAAGCTCGCAAATGGTATGCTGAAGGCAACCTGTCCATGAAACACTGAAACCATGTCCTGTGGTCTAATATGACTATGAGCTTGTGTGGCTCAAATGTGTGGCAAAGCACTGGTGAGGAGTACCAAGAAAATTTTCTCTTGCTTACAGTCAAGAATGGAGGTGGTAGCATCATGGTCTTGGGCGGCATGAGTGCTGCTGGTACTGTAAAGCTGCGTTTCATTGAGGGAAACAAGGATTCAAACATGGACTGTGACATTCTAAAGCAGACCATGATGCCCTCTCTTCAGAAACTGAGATGAATGGCAGTTTTCCAACATGAAAATAACCCCAAACAAACCGACAAGATGACAACTGCCTTGCTGGAAGATGAAGGTGAAGGTGATGGAGTGGCTATGTCTCCAGACCTGAACCCCATTAGGCACCTAAATTAGGCATCCTTAAGCAGAAGGTGGAGAAGCACCATGTGTCTAACATCCTCTGTAATTGATGGAGGAGTGGAAGAGGATCCCAGCAACAATCTGTGCAGCTCTATTGAATTTCATGCCCAGGAGGATTAAAGCAGTGCTGGATAACAATGGTGCTCACACAAACTATTGACACTTTGGACACAGTTTTGAAATGTTCACTTGGGTGTACTCACTTTTGTTGAAGTTATTTAGACAATAATGGCTGTATGTTGAGTTATTTTTAGGGGACAGTAAATCTGTACTGCTATACAAGCTACACATCAACACTCCTTTTGTAAGATACTGTATTTGTAATTGCACCCATGACTGCTAATGTGTTTCGCAACATAACATGGTGTGTGTTTGTGTGTGTATGTGTGTGTGTATGGCTTACCCATCCTTTGAAAGATGCTGCCTAAAAAAATCATTGGCAGCCAGCTTTATGGCTTTCTCTGGAGTAACAAGAGTTAAGTTAACAGCGGCCCCTGGATACACAACAAAGAGAAGACACTTTCACATCATATGCTCATGATAAGTAAATATGCCCAAATCCTCATACTAATCTTTTTAATAATAATATAACTAAACAAACATAATTCTGTGATTGTTTTTGTATTACTATATAGCATGGACATTTTATGGTTCAATTAAATTTAGTTTAATTTGTATAGCACTTTTAACAATTGGCATGAGAAAGAAACCTTGAGAGGAAACAGAGTCAAAAAGTAACCCGTCCCCATCTGGGTTGCACTTAATTGTCCATTCATTACATAATTTTTAAGGTGTACTGTTCAGTAATGGGCAATTAAATGCATAACTGTTTATGCAACTGTTTATGCAATGGCCCTGAGCCATTGAAGTAGACTGTTGATATTAATTACAGTCCAAATCCATCCTCAAAGTTTTTATCATCCTCAAAGTGATTAATGTTCCATTGTCCACACCAAATATTACATTTAAGACACATATCCAGAGCGAATTACAATGATCAAATTCATGCAACTGAGCCAGATGAGGGTTAAGGGCCTTGCTCCAGGTGCCAATAACTTAGTAATTGTAGGATTTTAACTAACAACCTTCTGATCAGAAGTCCTATTAAACTACCCCTTTCCAAATTTAGATTCAAAGTGGGTGGTTCTAATCCTGGAAAATGATTGTGTAAGCTTAACAGTCAGCAGCCTGTGGAATGGTACTATAAGAACCAAGGAAAATTATCTACTGTGTAGGAGGCTGCTGTTACCTCATTAGAAAGTTACATACATACAGATCAGAGACAGGTCTGATCAGTTTAGGTCTGAACATTGGTTTATCATACTGAAGTCTCTTCACAAAATTTGCTGTAGAGATTTGTAAGCAATATAGTCACCATCTGTCAAGAGGTGTAGATTAACCTACTCAAACAGCTGTAACTCATAATTATACCATATTGAAAACTCAAGAGTCCTGAAAAGACATTTGTGGATTTGCACTATTGTCCTGAGATTAAGAATTTGAATCCTAATGATGCTACTGTACCACAGATATCCATAGCGAGGAGCACAAAAGAGCAAAACTGGCCTATGGTCTATGAGCTCATGCAGGTGGAAGTGCATGGACTGCACTTTCCTGCACTACCCCCTGATGTTGCATGATTAGCAGTTTGAAAAAATGCGGGTGGCTGGCTTTACATGCCTTGAAAGGAGAACATGATAGTGGAGACCTAAACGAAGGAAAATGGGAATTGGCCAAGACACAGTGAAACCATCATGAAACCTTAATAGTACACACAACTATGGTCTCTGGAAGAGCTATTAGCAACAAGTGCTTGGACCCCTTGAACATTATGCTAGAATATTATATCTGGTTTCTTAAAAATATTGTATTCTTTTGGACTTATTGGAAAAAAATCACCCACCTCTATACATCCCAAAGTATCCTTCTGACCGAATGGTTTTGATAAGGCAATCGGACCTGCAGAGCATAAACAGAAATCAGCCACAGACATTCAGGCACAGAAAATATAATTGGTAAACATTAATAATGAAAGCACCATATTAATCCTGCCTGTCCGTGTCCATACATACATGCTGGTGTAGAGGCGTGAGCCATTCTGCTGGTTCTGCAAGCGGGTCTTGGCCAAGTCAATGGGAAACACACAGGTGACACCAATCAAGCCAGCGATACCCCCGTTTATTAGCTTGGCAGGCAAACTGGTAGAAATGAATCAGAGAAAGACAAAAGACAAGGCAGGATTAAGAGTCATTAAATAAATCAACAAAGTGAAAAGTAAGACGAGTACCTTCATGGCAAAATCAGAAAAAAGCAAAGCAAAAAACACGATGTTCAATGGAAAAGATGGGCATCACGCTTACCTGATCTGTTTGTCAGCCATTTATGTTGGCCCACGCCTCTTTATTATGTGTAAAAGAGGGTTTTGGTATCGGTTTGTACGTCCTTCAGTTATCTTGTTTAATTGGTATGGATTGAGTGTTTGTGTCTATGTGTGAGACCATTCACATTGACCAAGGGTACCTAGAAGAGACATACACACACAAATAGGGGTTTAAACCTGGTAAGAACACTGTATTCTTAGCTAACACCCCAATGCTAATGCCTAGGAATAGTTCACTGTTGGCTGCTCTTTTCCTTTCTTTTTTTACTTATCCCTTATCTCTGATATCTCTGGCCAATGTAGTTTGAAGTCCTAAATAGTTCCCAAGGTTCACAAGATGTACAAGTCAGCATGTGCACACATACTGTACACCCACACTCAGCATACCTACCAAGCACAATGATATTAGCCATTGTCTTTCACTGGAGAGCAGCGTTCAGATCTCTCGAGGACTGCAAAGTATTTAAAGTATAAATAGAGCATTAAATCCCCTTTTTAGTCTATTCTGTGAAATAACAGATATATTCTGTCAAATTCTGGAGTTTTATTCTATATTGATATTGTTTTATTCTTTATTTATGATTTTTTTTCCCTTTATTTTTCATTATGTCAGATTCCAAGGTTTTAGACCGGAACCTTCTGGTGTTTTATTTTGTAAAATTCTAGTGTTTTATTTGGGAAGATTTCAAAGTTGTAGTCTGGATGGTTCTAAATCATTAATCATTCATTCATACAATTTTAGGCTTTTTCCGGGAAAAGTAAAGAATGTTTGCATGTAAGATTCAGAAACTAGCTGAGGGACCAGTAAAACCCATAACCCTCTGGCTCTGATGCTGCGTAGAGGAGAACCTAAAGATTTGGAAGGTGTTTTCCTCCGGCAGTCTCTCCACCCCTTCATGCAACCAATCATCATCCACCCCTCTCTCTTTTCTTCCTCCCTCCCTCTCTCTGTAAACACTTTCATTACACTCCTCCAGCTTTCCTGTTACCATTTATGCTCAGTCATATTTCTGTCTTTTTCCCAGCCCTTGCCGATCTCTCTGTCATCACTTTTTAAACGATCAATGTCTCTGTCTCTGTGTCCGTGTGAGTGTTAATGTGTGTGAGTGTATATAGCCCATATCTGTCTGGTTCACACCACTTTCAGGGTTCAGGGTTTGCCACAAGAAACAGACAAATAAAATCTCTCTCCCTCTTTTTCTCTCTACAATCAATTTTATTGCACTCTTCTTTGCTGAATAGTTTTCCAAAGGGGAAAATATGCTGACACTAATACCAGACTTTTTCCTCTCCACCTAAACTCTTCTGCTAATTTTACTCTTTGACCCATTCTTTCCCTTTCTCTTATCTTTCCTTTTTTTTTAACCTCTGAAAACACATCCTTCCTGTACTTTCCTCAATGGTAGACAGACAATAAACTGATAGATTTGAGCTTCAGTAGCTTGTCTGTTGGTTTGGACCACATGGGCCAGACATGCACCTTGGTCACCCATGCCAACTACCCTTTCACCGTTCACCACTGTTCCTTCCCTGGGTCACTTTTGATAGATACTAATCACTGCAAAATCCCACAAGAGCTGCAGTTTTGGAGATGCTCTGACCCAGTTGTCTAGACATCACAATTTGGCCCTTGTCAAAATCCTTACGCTTGCCCATTTCTCCTGCTTCAAACACATCAACTTTGAGGACAAAATGTTCACTTGCTGCCTCATCATATCCCACCCACTAACAGGTGCCATGATGAAAAGATAATCAGTTATTTACTTCACCTGTCATAATGTTATAATGTCATAAGTTTATGCCTGATTGTTGTATCATAGCTAAAACTGCATTTTTCTCTTTATTAGTAAATCTAGCCTCTCTGTTTTCTCTCTCCTGGCATGCAAAAGACATGGAAAAGCAGTTTGTCATGTTACTGAGAAACAGAAAAATGCTAAATCCTATCAGGAAGAGTCTCATGTGGTGGAAAACCTACAAGAGGGACCTTAGCAATCACTGTCACACAGCTCTGACTCTGGAGACTCCTTACAAACCATTGGAGTTCTCTATCTTATCAATGATTATTCATTTTTATTTAAATAAACTTGCATATTAATTGTAACTTAGAGCATTATGAAATTCCATTATACAGAACCCCTGGAGCACAGAGAGTTAAGGGCCTTACTCAAGGGCCCAAAAGTGGCAGCTTGGCAAACCCAGGGCTTGAAACCCTGGCCTTCCGAACAGTATCCCAGAGCCTTAACCACTGAGCAACTTCACTGCATGCTTAAACATGTATCTCTTAATGTCCCATGTAAATGAACTGGTACCATAAAAAGATAAGCACTATAAGAAAACCCTTTTACAGTCAGAGCTGCTGTCATAGAGAATTAACTAACACCTCCTGACCATCAGAATTCAGAATTCAGCATCGTATTTAAACTATTGACAAGTAGCTCCCAGCATAAAGGAGCAATAAAGATCCAAGAAGAGCATACAGAGCTCATTCTTCTACCTCATTAATATCATATAACAGAATAATTTGTACATTTCCAGCTCCAGTCTTAAGCAATAATCAAGTGCGAAGGATCAGCAGTGCACTTAGATCACACAGAACTTGACTGTTAGTATGAAAATACACTCAGTTTTAGCAAGTAAGCTGAGCACTGCACAAACACTACAGATAAAATGTTACGCAACACGATCTTTGCCAACAGAACGGTCCATAAGTGTGTAAGTGTGTACGTGTGTATGTGCGTGTGTTTGGGAAGTGGTGTGAGAGAACTGCACAGCCCCTACTCAGAAAAATGTCAATCAAGCTGTGAGAACAAAGAATGAAACCTACCAGATGTTCCAGAAGAAAGAACACACTTCTTATTAGCTCACACACATCATTACAGTCCAGTGAAGAGAAAAATGACAAGCATGTGCAAATGGCCAGGTAGGAAATCAGCAACTTTAGAATAAAAGTGATACAGGAGGGTGTGTTTCTGAGAGATAGTGCTAGAGTTTATTAGTGCAATATGCACTTTGAAACAGTTAAGAAACTCATGAACTTTGACTATCAGGTCACCTTTATCCACTGCACACTCAGTAAGTATATGCTCCAAGTAAGACCTTCACAATGATCACATACTCACCTGACTGCAATTCTTTCAGCTGAAACTCCTCACAATTTTATTATTCTCATTTTATTTGTTGATAAAATGATCTACATTATTCTTAGTTATTCAAGTTGTACTTCTATACTACATTCTTCGCTTTTAATATGTTTCTATTTGTTTATTATTAATGTCACATCATCTCTTCGCAACATGACGAGATCAAATTGCAGCAGCAAGAACAAACATTTGGTTAAATAAAAATAATGATACAGCACTAAGAGGAAAAGGTCTCTCATTGTACTCTTTCTCACATTTCTCATCTCGTTGTCATGGTTTCAGCTGCAGTACTGAAAGGAAAGAAAGCATGACAGACGGAACCAGATAGAGAGATGAGAGATCTAAGCAGAGTTAGAAAGATTTACATACTAACACCACCGTAGTCTTGATATGATCGTTGAGACACCTTTTTGGCTCTATGAACCCACTAGTAGCCTAACTCAGAATGCTTGGAGTCCGTGTTGAGAAACCTTAACAGCCTAATATTATCAGTATCACAGGCTCTTTAAAAGAGCCACATTTTATTCTTCATAAAGCAACATAGGTTTCAATTGTCTTATTACGATCCCTGTTTGTAAAACAGCACTTGGTCAGAAGGTAAATCAAGGTGTAAGGTGAATCATACAATACATTATTGTTTATGCTTATCTCTAAATAGATTTAAAACCTTTTGGTTTATATGGTGAGGTTTTTGGCGGGAGAATGTTTATATAGGATTTAAATAAGGAGTCTCCACTGTCAGTGTGCTGTGATTTTCAGAGAAGATTTACAACAAAGGAAAGGTTTATCAGGATCAATTTTTGCAGAGACACAGAGTCTATTGTTGCAGATGCAGCAAGTTCTACATATAAATATAAATATATATATACATAAGGAATAAGTGAAGCTGAGCAAAAATCTTTATTCGAAAAGCATCTCTCAGTCATGTGTTTCATGCCTCATGTGAATGCAGCATGAGAGGTTTTTGTCATGATAGGTTCAAGAACACGACATGACAAAAGTGAAATGTATCCAGTGAAAAGGTTTGTTGAAAAAGATACTTTAGTGCCAGTTATTTAAATAACATAAACGCAGGAAAGATGGTAGCTTAGTGGTTAAGGCTCTGGGTTACTGTTCAGATAGTCAGGAGATCAAGCCTGGTATTGCCAACCTTTTGTGACCCAGGAGTGCTGTAACAATGGCTGACACTCTAATAACAATTTCCTTGTGGAATCCATAACATATTCTAAAATAAACATATAATCTTCTATACTATATTTACCTACATATTATCCCAGAAATAGATATCACCACAGAGATGTGGTGCTAATGTGCATTCCAAAACTTACATCCTTAACAGTTTCCTGTTATAAAATAAGGTCCAGATTCCAAAAGATATTCCTAAAAAAATAGGATATGACCTGTAATCTCACTGTTTTTTTTTTTTTTACCTCAGATTTTTGTTTCGCTCTGTTTAATGACACCATTATTGCTAAATGAGCACAAACTCTTCATAAGAACAATCCAGTGTAACATCTTCCTGGAATGGGTTTTATAAGAGCAAATAGGGACTAAATGTGGACTGGGATGTTCAAAAAGCACATACGAATACTATGGACAGGATTTAATCAATTCAGGTCTGAAGTTTTTGAACTACTGGATGAACCTTGCAGCGCTACTGACAGTCTTGTGAACAGTAGCAAAACCTTGAATTATTGTGATATGACATTTTCTGGCACACCCCCCACCACAAGGACAGATGCTGGAATGTAAAACTGAAAGCACAAAGTTGTTATATGAATCTCAAGCTATACAAGGAACTATCACCTCACCCCCAAATGTTAAAGGAAAATAAAAGTCTAACTTGAATATTTTCATATGTGACGTAAGGATAGTCAAAATACTGCAAACCTTTCATTAGTAGTACAAACATGATATTCTATTCAAAAACAAGGCTCATATACGATCATATTCTCATTCCTTTCCTTTAGTCTGTTTTAATGCACTAGTCTATGGTACATTAATATATTATATTACACCACGTATTTAGTTTGAAATACTGGAGCTTGCCTAGTGGATTAGCTGATGGAGTTATCGCTTGTCTCGAAACAAAAAAACAAACACGGTAAAACAAACATGGAAAAAAAAAAGATTCCACGCTCTACGCATTATACACATGACCTATTGTGTATGTTAAAAAGACAGGTGACGTGTACTCCAATGGACCAAACTGTTCATCATTAACTCTGAGACATCACCATGCTGATGTTTTGGCAGTAAATTCCCTCACTGTGATTTAAAAAAACAACAAAATTTAACTCAAGCTTCAGGGAATGCGAACTTCATGAAGACATTGACCGCAGGAAAACAAGCCAATGCTAATCAGTGATAAAGCTCACTGATTGACTTAATGACTGTGTGCCCCAAAGACATCGGCTCAACATTAGTGGAACAGAGACAGAGACAAATAGACAGAAAGGAGGTGCAGCGCTACGTCCTGATGATTACGAAATGAACGTGGAGGGTCACACGTCAGAGAATTAGCTTCAGGGTTATCTGAGGTGAATCAATCAAATACTCAAGCATCTCTTAAGCCAATTGTTAGAATCCTAGTTTATAATTAATGCCGATACACTACATGAACAAATGTTTGTGAATAAGATTTGTATGCTTTTGAACAATACATTCCAAATTTAGTCCCCATTTGCTGTTATAATAACCTCCACTCTCCTGGGAAGATGTTTCACTAGATTTTGAGTGTAGTGTAGTGTGAAGATTTGTGCATATTCATGCAGCCACAAGGGTGTTCGTAAAATCAGGTACTGATGTACAGTAGGGGAGAGGAGGAGGCCTGGGTTTCACTCAGCGTGCCAATTCATACCAAAGGTGTTCAATAGGGTTGTGGTCAGAGCTCTATAGCAGGCCACTCAAGATCTTCCACTCTAACCGATGTAAGGTTCAAGGAGCTGGCTTTGTGCACAGAGGCACTGTCATGCTGGAACAGGTTCCAAGTTCCTGTGAAAGGCAAATAATCCAGTGACTTTCTATACAGTTGTGTCCCTCCAACTTTGTGGTAACAGTTTGAGAAGAACCACATACAGTTCGAAAAGTCGGGTAATACATTTGCCCATATAGTGAAGCAAGCATGAAATATATGTCACAGAAGCATGTGCATCTTTGCTCTCTGCATTTCTCCCTAGAAGCAACAAGGAAGTGTATAATGGCTGTGATTACAGAACTTTTTTCCATGCTCTTTTTTTTATATACAATTTATATGAAATTGGTCAAAATGGCCTGATTTAAGATGTGTCAAAGCATTATACGATTAATACTTGCCATATTGTACACAATAAACCTTAAAAATATATATACAAAATATTTCTAGATCATGTAAAACTACATACTATTAGGTAGTTTCATGCTCTAATGATAAAGTTTTAATCAAAGAAAAATAAATTAGATTCTGGGGTTATTTATTAAGTAGAGCGATCTGTTTAGGAAACAGAAATAAGGACTCTGCAATCTGTGTAATGATATTTGATGCTAGCTTGTCAGTCTCATATTTGATGCTAACCTGTGAGTCTTATATTTGAAACTAGCCTGTAAGGCTCATGTTTGTCTGTGAGTCTCATTTAAAACTAGCATGTGAGTTTCAAATTTGTAGCTTATCTGTCAGTCTCATATTTGATGTTAGCCTGTGAGTCTCATAATCGCAGCTATTCTGTGAGTCTTACATCTGAAGCTAGTTAGTGAGTTTCATATTTGATGCTAGACAGTGAGTCTCATATTTGATGCTAGTCTGTGAGTCCCATATTTGAAATTAGCCCATGAGTCTCATTTGAAGCTAGTGTGAGAGTCCCATATTTTAAACTAGCCTTTGAGTCTCATTTGAAGCTAGTCTGTCAGTCACATAATTAAGATAGCCTGTAAGTTTCATATTTTAAACTAGTCAGTGATTCTCAAATTTGATGCCAGTCTGTAAGACCCATTTAAAGCTAGCCTGTCAGTCTCATATCTGAAGCGAATCTGTTAATCACATATTTAAGCTAGCCTGTAAGTGCCATATTTTAAGACTGTCAGTGAGTCTTATAGTTGATGATAGACTGTGAGTCTCATATTTTAAGATAGTCTGTGAGTTTCTAGTCACTGAGTTTTATACCTGAAACTAATCAATGAGTCTCATATTTGATCAGTGATGCCCATTTAAAGCTAGTTTTGAGTCTTATTTTTGAAACTAGACTTTCAATCACATATTTCAGTTAGCCTTTTAGGCCCATGTAAAGCTAGTCTGTGAGTCTCAAATGTAATGCAAGCCTGCTTGTCTCCTATTAAAAGTTTAAAATTGATGCTGAGGCTCATATTTGAAGCTAGTCTGTCGGTCACATATTGAAGCTACCTTGTGAGCCTCATATCCAAAGCTAGCATGTAAGTGTCAAATGTAAAGGTACTCGGTGAGCCTCATATTTATAGTCTCATATCCCATGCTTATACTGTTCTTCCTGCTCTTCATTTTTATATGTACCTTATAGCAGGCCAATTGCTAAATTTTGCTATTTAAAACCCCCATTTTATAGACTAGATTTCTAAATATTAAAAACTTGTCATGAGTTTCAGTTTAAGCATTATTAATTCTGCTTAACTATTATGCCTTTGTCATGACTTTCTGGAACAATACTGTAGCTGAGACTCTGCAGCTTAACAAGCAGTAAGTAGATTTCCTTTTTTGCTTTGCTTTGTAATGCTCTAAGAACGCAGCTCATACCAAAGCCCTGTGTCTGGATGCCCTCTCACCTGGTCACTCAGGGACACCAGTTTGGAAAAACAAGGAACCTAATCTCTGTCATAATCATACCATGCTTCACTGCCAGTATTCTCTGATGTAACCAGATGAACAAACAACTTAATTCTGTATAGACCTGAAGCATCTACTCAAATTTATGTCATTTGGGACTTCTCAAAATAACAAATGATTCAAGATGTACACCTACACCCATATTCAAGACTGAGTGTATTAGTGGTGGAGCGATCACTAAACACCCAGGGACCTCTGAGGACTCGGGGTTTTAGCAGGTCAGAGAATTGGGGACAATTTATAACATTACAAACGTTATATTGTTACCATTATACTGTATTATATAAAGTGTGCTGTAACAGTGGTACACACTTAAGGTTTTAAGGTCAATGTTAAACTAACTACAGAATAAATCTTTAACAGTATCCGTGGGAATTTTATATGTAATCATATTCCTCTAACTACACAAAAGCCCTAATGAAAAACAAGTGTAAAACAGACAGAACAATGTGTGAATGTTGTCTCTTAATGTCATATTGATCATTTACAGTACAGTGACGAAGCCAAGGTAATCATACTGTTTATATTACACATTTACAACATTTGACAGACACCCTTTTCCAGAGCAATTTACATTTATCTCATTTATACACCTGTGCAGCTATGGCATTAAGGGCCTTGCTCAGGGGCCCCAGGAAAGGCAGTTTGGTGTGGCAGTGATTTGAACTCATGACCTTCAGTCCAATACCGTATCCACAAAGCTACCACCTCCCCCATGATCTGCAGCTACTACTGATATTACAGGCAAATATTCTACACTATTACAATGTGGTCGACCCTTTATTCAACTATATCCACTAGACATACCCACAGTTATGGAAACCCACTTTTTTTCCGGAAAGTATATTAGATGCACATCACCTCCTAATCACAGCGTGTATTTTAACATAAAGCTTTAGCCTGGTTTCTCTTGCTTACCTTACTGAATTCACCATTTTTCTGGTATATCTTTGACACTTTGTACACCATATTTTGTCAATATTGAATTAAACTTTTATTCCTGCCAGGGAGATTTACTTTTGTATTGAAGTCTTTCTTTTCTTTAACCGAATCAGCTGCATATTGCAACATGCACATTTGGTGAAGATCACAGTTTCGATACAGGTGAATAGACAGACAGACAGACAGACAGACAGACAGACAGATAGATAGATAGATAGATAGACTTAATTGATTAATCTTATAGACATAATATTACTATATAACATTTAGACAGACGCTCTAATGTGAGCAATAATCATCAGCATCATCATTTATGCATAAAAGGGGTGTGTATATAAGCTTTTAGGGACTTCAACAGAAACTCTCTGTTCTACATAGAAATCTAAAAACCCTAAAAATATGCTAGTTTTCTACCCTTAAAGCAACCTCGAAGTGCAAAGTGCTCAGAGATGAGAAATGAGTGTGAACCCGTTAGATCACTGGCCGGGTCACGGTTTTTTTCCTAAGTCGGGAGCGCGCACTAAAGCGTGACGGGGGCGCGCAAGACACGCGAGCAGCCTGTCGCTCTGTTTTGCCGCAACATATTATTTTTTTCGTGTAACAATCTCATATCTGATCCCTTGGATCCCGGGTTATACAGATGCATAAAAGAGCATACAACATGAATGACTTTAAAGGTTTAATGCTTATTATTAATAATAATAATTATTATTATTATAGATATTAGCAGTTCTAAGGGAGCATCCATCAACCTGGAACTGTCTGAGGACTACAGGATGATGATCTGCCCCCCTTTAGCCTGAATAGGCTTCAAGTAGCAGATTGAATATATGAATGATATTCATTGACTAATGCATTATTACGTCTCTCTCGATGAATGCACACGACTGCATCCCACTTCATTGCATTCTCACACAATCACCATCCCGTTTCCATAAACACGCCCTGACAGCGAGATAATCAATGATACAACGCGATCATACCGTAATGCGTCCCGTTATGTTCTATATAACCCGTAATCACGTCTTCTCCACTCCCACCGATGCGTTCCGACACGCCGACTGACGCCGGCCGATTAGTCTGTGTAACCCGAAATGGATAAAAAAAAAATCCCAAGAAGAAAACGGGTCGCGGAGACAGGAGGTGAGGAGGAGAAGCTGTGGAGGAGAGGTGAGAGCTAAAAGGAATGCGGTGTCGGGATGACAAGAAGTGAAGAGAACAGAAGCGAAGCAGGAGAGATTTGCGCCACCTATGAGCCAGACCCCGGTACTGCAAGACGAGAAGGGGCGGAACGATAAATACGACGTCACAACTACGACATCGCCTGCACCGCACTCGGTGACCTTGAGGTATAAATAACTAGGACGAATGGGCTTCTTCTTACTACGTCGCAGTCTGTATACAGTACTTGTAAGGATGGGTGCTGGTAAACCTGCCATTATTCTTTCACAACACATTTATTTTATGCGTGTGTTCAAAAAATATGTAATACAAACAACACACACTCATACCCTACAGTACATAAATAAAGAATGTCTGCAGACACCTGACCATCAAATAACTCTTTATTGAAAATCCTGGTCCGGATTTAATCCTCTTCTATTCTTCTAGGAAAGGTTTAGTGCTAGATTTTGGAGCGTGGTTGCAGGGATTTGCGTTCATTAACCCACAAGAACGTCATCTAGATAGACACTGATGTTGTGCAAGGTGGCTTGGGGTAGACCAAGTTGAAGATCTGACAGATCTCTGTACAGATTAGATACACAATCGTATTGCATGCTATTAAAGAGATTCTCATAATAAATATTGTATACAAAAGGCCTACACATGGGTCTGATGGTCAGGTGTTCAGACATATGAAGTTCGTTTTATGTTAAAAAAAACTAAACAAAACAAAAAAAACTTTACACTCAGTGATAAAAAATAAACAGCACACTGGTGATATAAATACTTGTGCACTCCAGTTCCAGTCGGTGACTGTGTGCACAAGGCTGCTGGAAGCTTCAGGAGCCAGAGAGGAAATGTGAAAGAAGTGTTTTCAGCAGCTATGTGTGAAGAGCTGATTCAGCCCAAGAGCAGCTCAGCCATAGCAACGATTACACAGTGGAAAACCTGACAGCTTGGACTCGGAAAACAAGTGTGTGTGTGTGTCTTATATTAAACGATTGGCTCTTTTAAATAAAACACATAATGTACAAAAGGCCAGCACCATTAATGTGATTTGGGCATTTCAGGAAACTTGGGAGTGGTCTCAATTATCTTAACAGCGTGTGTGTACAGTACGTGCATGTGTATGTCAGCTTAATTGAGACTGAGCCGAGGTTGCTGGGGTTTCTGTCTCTAAGCCCACTCTCTTCAGGGACTCTGTGTACTTTCTTTTCCCCAGATTCACTATGTCCTCCACTTCCTCCGCAAGGTCCCGCCTCCCGCTCTCAATCAGAGCATCGATCAGTCGTGGGACCGCTCCGGCTCCCGCCTTCTCCTGCCCTCTCGCCCAATGGAAGAGCATCTCCAACACCATGGTTCCCAGGTTATCTCTAAAAAAAAAACACACACCAAGGTCAGTGTTTTCTCAGCCATATGGTACAGGACTGAATGTGCAAAGCATGGTGTGTTTAGACATTTGGGTGACATTGGGTGTGCTAAATGCTTGACTAGCCACAAGTATCTAGGTGGATTCTCAGTATTGACACATCACTTGAACTTGCTGGTTGAGTTTGCAGAGTTAAAAATTTAAGCAGGGCTATGTATGAAATGTTAAGCTAGATTTTTCACAAGCTACAAAGCAAACCGTTTAATGGCATCAGCGCCATGGAGCTACCTTGTCGATGACTCAGTAATAGCTAGAAAAGCTGAATCTCCTGTGCTTTAGCCAAAATCTTAACATACTGTTCACATATTGATGGATTTCATATATTCAGTTATAGAGATTGACCGATAAACGATTAATCAAACAATTAACTAAATAACTGATAAACAACTCATATTTTTCCATGTAAAATAGTACTGAACTTTATTACAAAAAAATACTGAATCAGTACTGAATCATGAAAGAGCTGCTCTCGGAATGACAGCAGATCTTTTAGCCCCTCCAGCAACGCATGCAACCTGGAAAAACTATCCGTATGAATTTTTGCCAAAAGCTCCAACAAATAACTATCGGTGCCGATTAATCTTGACCTCTAATCAGCCGCATACTTGAATGTGATCTCATGACAGGGTGTACGTTATTTGTTTAATAACAACTTATTTTTGGCAGTAATATGAACAATAGTTCTTTTATTAATGCGCTTGCTCTCACATTATTGCTTCTATAGCAGCAGCTCTACAAGAGACTTCACATTACATAAGACTAATAATAAAGGATTTAATAAATGGATAAAAAGAGTGTTGTTTAGTACAGTAACACCAATAATTAGTGGAGTTTGGTGGTATTAGACATCAATTTAACATTTATGGAAGGAGTCTGGATTGTAATCGTCTTTAACAACAACTTTACCAGCACAGTTTCTACTTTGCAGTTTTGCGGAAAAATGACAAGAGTTAGACAAAAAGGGAAAGATAAATAATGAATGGCAGAGAATTAATGACCTTTTAGCACAGAAGTAAGAAAAGAAACCAACTTTGCCTCTTGGATGCTCCAAAGCAATAAATCCAACTATAAACCGATAAAACATTTTGAAAATTAAAAAACAAATACATGGTACATTGCTGTGATATTAAAGTCTATAGTGTGCTGTTATAAAAATAAAATATGCTTAGATTGGGCAAGATTTGGAGGAGCTCTGCATGTCTGTGCATCATCTGTACTCTTGTGCTTGTTTAATTACATAGTATCTTTTCTGTCTTGCTATGGAGTAATGCATTGTAGAAATTCTAGCCAAAATTTTATACAAATCTGGAGAATGACAAACTTAAAACAGTAAATGCACTGTGTGTGTGTGTGTGTGTGTGTGTGTGTGTGTGTGTGTGTGTGTTTTCGTATGGATGCAAAATACCCTGCAGTGTCCCAAATGGCCCAAAGATGACTGACAGAGAAGAGATAAACATTCATTCTCATGCATATTCATGTTGCTTGCCTACTTAGTATTTGTCTTTTGTCATCCAAACCTAACATATAATTATAAGTAATTACGCCTATACACAGAAACTCTCTTAAAAGTATATAAAATCATGAATGCATGACATGTATATATTAAATTAGGAAGGTTTTCAGCATGTTCAGGTATTACTCACAGAAATACTGTATGTTTGCCTAGTATTCATAAATTTACACCGATCAGGCATAACATTATGACATTATACCATTATGACTGGTGACGTTAATTAACACTAATTACCACTTCATTATGGCACCTGTTAGTGGGTGGGATACACAGAACTGTTTTGGCAGCAACAAAATATTCAGCAGGTGGTCATTATGGTATGCCTGATGCATGATTTACAGCACCATCTGGTGGCAGACAGCCTCTCTCCTCACCTCTGTTGCGCTCCTTACGATGCATACCTGTGTTTGAACTGGATGCGATCCAGCTCGTTATAACTGATGCCCAGGTTGATGCCGATACTGCGCCAGTCCTGGCTAATGCGTAATGAGATAGACAGCAAGTTGGTCTCTGTCAGGTAGCCGCTCTCAGGATCGCCCAGGTTCAGCGGAGGGTACTGCCGCTCTGCATACACACTGCCCTCCTGGTCAGCACCCTGTGTGTGTGAGATGGCATGAGTGTAGGACTGTACAAGAAGTACACAAATGGTCATTTTTTTTAAAGCAGCAATCCTTAGTCTAACACCATGTCTGTTACAGTATTTATCCACTCTGTAAATCTTACAGGAAGTCTTAGGGGGAGTGTAGCCATCCACTGGCTGTCGTGGCCTTTCCTTTTAAGAGCCACTTCCTCTGGCAGATCAATGGGAACCTCACCTCTGTAGAACGATACCTGAGACAATAAACAATTTATTTACCATTAGTGGAAAGACTCGTCTACATTCCAAAAATGCATTGTTTTTCAATTATCAAAACTCTAAACAGGACTATGCCAATTATTTAATAAACTATTTAATTTATTATTTATTATCAATTTCCTATCTATTAAGATATCGTTCTGGTCTGAAAGACGAGCATAGGCAAGACTGGTCCCCGCTTACCTGTCCTCGGACAGTTCCTTCTTGTTGATGTGCCGAGCACACGTGTATCTCTTTGATGTTCTTGAGGTGAGAGTAGAACGTGAAGGCCAGTCTGCCCTCTCTGCAGTCTGGTCGATCTGACAGAACCACGTTAGAGGCCGTGTTATATGGAAAATAGGCATTCTATAACTTTGGCATGAAATAAACAGAGCCTATGAGATAAAACCCATTAAAGATGCACATGTTCAGGCTAAATCTTTCAGGCAAAAAAAAAAAACCCAAAAAAAACACGGGCGATATAGTTTTAACAATAACAATCTGCTGTACCATTAGGTGGTTTATGGGTGTGTGTAATTTGATCTACAATTTATAAAGAACTTATACAAACACTACCCAATAAATGATTAAAATCATTATACATCAAGCTGATTTAATTTAAATTTTCTATATATATGCAATAAATAAATGAATAATGAAATCATCTAATAGTTATACTAGCAATAACTTAGTTATGCGCCTGACCATGAAAATTTGTATTGCGTGAAACTGGTCTGTGGTAATAAAGAGGTTGCTGTCCTAGAGTGTGTGTGGAGTAAATTGAGTCTTTGTATGAGCACCAGAGGTTATATCGATGCCTCGTTCGAACCCAGCAAAGAACTGCTCTCCTTCCAGCATGTTACACACATCTGAAGGCTGAGGACCATCATACTGCTCTGATAGGGAGTCTAATCTACTGTCGATCTGCACAAGAACACAGACACATAATGTCTCACAAAAAAAAAAAAAAAAAACTTATGATAATAATGGTTATAGAAAAGTAATATTTTATGGTGTGTATTTGCACACACAAACGAACACACCTTATCTGAAGGAAGACACTGCAGTAGCACTTGTGTGAGATCTTTTTTTTTCTGCAGCACCAGAAATTGGACCCTGAACTGTTTTAGTCTGTGGTACACCTTCCTTACCACTCCACTGATGCAGCTTTGAGTGGTGTACCATAGCCAGTACCTAAACTCACAAACACACACAAATACACACACACACACACACACACACACACACACACACACACACTTACAATCATCTCAATCCGAACCAGTTCATAGCTCAAAGATAGAGCCAAGTCATACATTTAAAGGCGTTTATATTATATATTATAATTATATATATATTATATTATATAAGCGTTAAAGCTGCGATATGGAACGTTAGAGTATTTGTAGCCCTTTCCAGATTTTTCTACTCAGTGTGTTTTTGCATGTATTTCCAAACCACCATATCATTTATTTTTACAAGTATTTCTATAGGCACTTTTCATAGTGACATTTTTTTTACCTCCTGACCATTTGGAGTGCAAATTAAAGAGGCCATACTGGAAAAACAAACATGGAGAAAGAAGTGGCAGTCTTGTTAGTAAGCAAATATAGAAATGTTGTTGATTTGTGTCAAAACTATTTCAGCACCAGTTCTCAGAAATGCTACCAACTGAAATTTCATCACGAACGTTACATACTGCGTCTTTAATCAAAATGGGAAAAATGATAGAACCATGCACACACAAATCATATCAACCACAAAACACAGGATATTACACTGCTGCATTACAAAGCATGAAACTTTGTACATGGTCTCTTGACTCACCATGAGAAGTGTGTGACAAAAAAGATGGCATAGAGTTGTGTGATGTGCAGAGACACCTGAGCGGTGACATCAGTCCAGGTGTGGGCCTCCGGGTCACCATGCATGAGGTGCAGCCGAGATGTATCCACTGTAAGTCCTTAAACACACAAATACGCATGCACACGCACACACACGCATACACACGTTATAGTAACCTGTAAGAAACAAGTGGGAAAAAAGTAAATGAGAGAAAGAAAATATTCTAAACACCAATTAGTCCAGGTGGAAGGGGGATCTGCACTTTGACTGGCTGGAGGAAGGGAACGATAGGAGTTTGGGAGATGCACAGGAGAGGGCTAGCACTGGCATGTGGGTCTCTAGTCAGATCCTGCACCTCAGTCTGCGCCACCTGCAGCACCTAGGTATAGCCAAGAATTAATTCTTACACCATTTACAAAATATTAAGCAGTTTTCATAAGCTATCTAGAGGCATTCACTAAAGAGCTAATGGAACAATAAACCAAACATACATTTAAATATATGAAATCATAATATAAACAGTGATAACAGATAAAGCTGACAAGTTTGTGACTACTGTATTTACCAAGTACCTTCAATTATAAACTGAGTAAAAGAAAAGTTTGACACAAACCCCAATGTTACACTATATTGCCAAAGGTTTACAGACACCTGGTCATGTGTATGGTGTGATTTTTGAGCATCGCATTTCACATTTAGTCACAATTTGCTCTTATAATTCCCTCCACTCTTTTGGGAAGATGTTCCACTGAAGTTTGGAGTGTGCTTATAGACATTTGTGTTCATCAGCCACAAGGGTGTTAGTAAAGTCTATTCTAAATAAAGTAAAGTTCAAAGTAAAGTTAAAGTTAGTAAAGGCTATTCTATTCTATCCTATTCTATTCTATTCTATTCTATTCTATTCTATTCTATTCTATTCTATTCTATTCTATAAAGGCAGGTACTGAGGAGGCGTGGGGTGCAGTCAATGTTCCAATTCATCCTAAAGATGCAGTACGGTTGAGATTCAGAGCTCTGTAGAAGGCCATTCAAGATCTTCCACTCCAAACCATGTAAACCATATCTTCAAGGAGCTGGCTTTGTGCAATGCTAGAACAGGTTTGGGTTTCCAAAGTGTGGCTTCAAGTCAAACCAAAGAATATATTGCCATTTCGTGCCTGGATTCCTCTGATATTCTCCTACACTGATCAGGATGGATTAGCTATTGAAAATAAATGAACGTACGAGGTGGAACTAAAAGGTTTTGTGATTAGCTCTGTTTACAAGAAAGTTCTTTATTTTCACATTATCACCTTCAAAATAGTACCCTCGCAAAAACAATACAAAAGTTTATTTCTATAGCGCGTTTTACAACAGACATTGTCTCAAAGCAGCGTTACAGAAATCAACAGTCAAGGTTAATGGTGTGCATTTATCCCTGATGAGCAGCCATGGCGACTGTGGCAAGGAAAAACATCCTAAGATGTTATGAGGAAGAAACCTTGAGAGGAACCAGACTCAAAAGGGAAACCCATCCTCATTTGGGTGACATCAAGAGTGTGATTATAGTCTTTAAACAATACAGAACACTGGAGAGAGAGAACTAACATGAGCACTGGAATGTAAGATTATAAGTAATGTTCTTTCTACAGTCTTATACAGTCACTACAGTCTTATACAGCGAGTGGAGGGTGGAGCCGGACGGAACAAGTGGTAAGAAACACCTGCAGCGGTTGAGACTAATCACTGCGCTCTGTTTCAGTCCGGCGATGGAAATAAAAAGGAGAGAGATGCCAAACCTCCGGGGGAGAGTTACCAAGCAGAGATAAGCGGAACGGACTGAGCGCGGGTGAGTGCCGGTGAAAGACGAGATGGAAAGGAGTCCTGAAACCGCGAGTGTGTGGGTGAGCCTAGAAAGGAAAGCACCGGGGTGAAAACGGAAGTAAAAAAAGAAAGTTCTGCTTGGTGAACCTTTGCCTGTCTCTCTTTTTTCCAGCGCAGAACCAGTGAGTGTTACAGTGGTGCCGAAACCCAGTGTTGGAGGAGAGGTATGTTACCATGGAAACTTCCCGTGGAGAGAGCAGGACCAGACCAACGAGGAGTGCTGCAGCCGCTGCGTCCGCCACCTGCGTCCTGTGCGGCAAAATGAAACCTGCGGCAAAAATGGGCACTCCATCTTCTGCTACACCTCTCCAGGAAAGTCCAGATGACGGTGTACCCAGGGACAGGTAGCTTCTCTCCCTCTCTTTTATTCCACCTCTCCTTCTCCACCGATCAAGCTCTGCCTGGTGAAAATTTGCCTGTCTCTCTTTCTTCCAGCGTGGAACCACTGAGTGTGTTGACAAAACGTTACGGAAGTGAGATCACGGGATTGTTTTCCTTTAATCACCATGCACAAGTTACTGGATAGTTTTGACATTTTCGGAGGTTGTGCTTTTCTAAGGTTTTCTCGTCGAATTACAGTGATGTTCTTCCGCTTTTGTAATGCTCGTGCCACTCGAAACACCTCGAACGACTCATTACAGCATATGTCAAATGTATGTCATGTCAAACGTCTCCGTGGCAGATTTGCTCAGTTTCATGTGGAATTTCACGTTTGTTCTTTGTTCTAACTTGCTGTCCATGATGAAATTTGTATTTGCATTTTAATGCAATATGGCAATTAAATGCACTAAATGGGTTTAGTTTTCACAGATATTCTGGTATGCAATTTCAACAATACAAATGTTTCTAAAAGGGAAACAATTTACTTGCTCATTTTCAGAGATCTGTTTCCTTTTTTCTTGTATATTTAGGATTGCTCTTTAAAGAAGAAAAAATTATGTTTTATTCAATTAATCAATGGACTAATTGGTAAAAATTACTAAAATAAACGATAGCTGCAGCTCTTTGTGAAAGTAAAAAAAAAATAAATAAAAATAAACTTTTGTCGAAAAAAAAAATACAATTTGTGGGGCCCGGTAACAAATGAAACACCACTACGTACCTGTCATACCCTGCAATTAAAGGTTGTGTTTAAGCAAGACACACACCTGCAGTACAACAGTGCGTGGATGTGCGGTGCAGTTTGGAGGAAAAATGAGTTTGATTCCAGGGTCATAGCGAGACACCAGCAGCGTTCCCTCTGTCAATACCGAGCAACAATCTCTAACGGGACGAGAAACAGCTACAAACCAGGAGAAGTGTGTCACAGTGCAGCACGCCAGCTGTACACACACACAAACACACAAAGCAGAAACAATGTATCATATTGAGTTGTATAAATAAAGCCTACAATGTGAGTTAGAGGACATTAACTCATCTGTGTTACCCGTGCAGGTCTGCCTCGTGGCCTACAGCTGTGCCTGTGGCTCCCTCTCCTGGTCAGGGTGGGTAGTGTACTCCAGGTGTGTCCGTCATACTGGCGCACAATCACCTCCCCTTTCCGTGTCCTGTGGTAAGGAACACACACTTCTACAGGCTGGAAGAGACAACAAAGTATAGACAGATTAATAATACAAATTAAGTAAGTCATGGGTATGTTTTTCGAAATGGAAAAAGATTAGCCATTGGGCTAAACACATCTTCAATTGGTACCTGAGATGATGACCATAGAATAACTATACATTTCTCTGCCAAATAAGTGATCAAATTTAATAAAAAGTGTGACAAATTTTATAAAAGTTTGTCAAGTATACAGTTGGAGACTTTGTGAATTTTCTAGGCAGGTACCTCATGCCAAAAAGGTTTAATTTTCTTACAGTCCCAAAGTAAAATGCATCAATTTTCCTATTTCAGATTTACATATAAAACACAGCTGAGATATATTTGGGTACATTTAATAAAGTTGAATTTGAATTTGAAGTTTTGCTTATGCACAGAGCTTGAGGTTGATTTATGAAAAACCTCCTCAAATCTAAAGCGCTATTCATCATCAGTAAATGATTGGCCCATAACATTTTTTCCAAATTTTACTCAAAGGATTTAAAGGTGAAGAGGCTTCAAATAACATAGACTACAGATAGCAGTGTTTTTTTTTTTTTAAATACAAAAATTAATTAATCGTTAATCGTTACAAAAAACCCTTTCATTTCACACCTTGTCAAACGTAACGCCATGCGGAAGCAGTTCCAAAGGACGACTTAGCAGGTAATCATGCTCCTCGAGCCATATCCACTTCCTGTCTGGTTTTTTTTCGGCCCAGCTGATCTGTGTAAAGCCCTTAACGCAGCCCCGAGGAAACAAAAGCTCTCCTCCACCAGGAACAAATACATGACATCCAGAAGGAGACACAGAAAACCTGTAAAAAATGTTCACAAAAAGGGATGTCAAAAACAGTGGAACATCCTGTAGCCATATACTATACGAGCAAAACTATTGGGACACCTAACTTTTCCAGCTACTAAGCAGCTATGGGGTTAAGAGACTTGCTCAGTTGCGGCAGTTTGGCATAAACTCATGATCACTGGATCCAAAATCCAATGCCTTAACCACAAAGCTTTTCAGATCTCACCTCTACTACCCTACGGCAGTACCTAACTACTAACATTTGTGGCTAAATAAACGCAAACAATCCTAACAAACTTGTTCGAGCATGAAAATTCCCCCTGTACACAAAGCCAGCTCCATAAAGATTTGCCTCACATGGGTTGGAGTGGAAGATTTTCTGCTATAGAGCTCTGATCTCAGCCCTATTAAACATCTTTGGGATTATTGTAAATGCTGACTAACCTCATCTACATCAGTACATGACTATACTTACTCACACTTGTGGCTGAATATACACAAATCTCCACAATCCTACTCCAAAATCTACCATCTAACATCTTCTGAGAAGAGTTAATTTCACAGTAAATAAGGACTAAATGTGGAACAGGATGTTCAAACAGCACAAAGGAATTTAACGGTCAGGTGTGCACAAGCTTTCGTCCATATAGTATATCTCACTTAATTATTACTTGAATGCTTTAATTGTTGTGATTAATTTACTTGTGCTGGTTGAAGGCGAGGTGTAACTCTGGTATCGGAGGGTCAGGCTGAGCTGTAAGGAACACAAGATAATAATAATCCAGCATTATATATAACAGCATGTTAGGATTTTATTACAAACATAAAATGTGATTAAAGTCGAACTTTGCACAACCTTCTGGTGCAGGGGGGAGGGGTGGGGGGGTCGGGGACGACCCAATGGATTATTTCCTACATCCAATCTGGTCAGCTTGGGGAGAGATTTCACAGACTCCGGGATGCTCCGCAAGTCATTGCTGTGGATCGCCAGCACCCGCAAGGAGTGTAAAAGACCTGAGCAAGATGGATAAAAGAGATTAGTGATTAAGACAAATAAATAATTAATACAGATTTAAATAGACAAGTTTTACTGCTCAGGATGTTTATTTATATGCATCAATATGCAGATAAATGTCTTTGTCATTTAGAAATGCTCTAACAAATTTCTGTGTGTATTTTCCTTTTACTTCTTTCTTTACTTGCTTCAAATATGTTACAGACTATGTCCCAAATGTGAAACTGCATGTGACCAGAATCGTATTTCTACACATAAGACTAATAAAATGTAGCCAAAGGGTTTTCTTTTTTGCTTTGGTAACAACCAAAATTATCAACTGAGTTTGATACAACACAAAGCAACCCACATGACTCAAAAAAGAAACACATAATCTGTGAGCAGGACACATTTCAAGATCGTACAAGGATACGTCCTAACAGGTGACATTTTTTTAGATTTCAAATCTAGTGAAATAAAACTAGCTCACAGTCCAGGATTCGAAGATCTAGATACAATTCTAACCACTGCACATCACACATCACCCTTTCCCTTACCCAACGTCTCGGGCAGCTCTCGAAGCCTGTTGGACGAGAGTTCCAGTGTGTCTATATTTCGCAGCTGGCCGAGTTCATCTGGTAGACTCGCCAACTGGTTAAAGGACACGTCCAGATCCTGTAGCTCATGCAATAGACCGATCTCTGGAGGCAGAGTCTCCAGTTTATTTCCCAGCAGGCTGAGACGGCGCAGAGCCACTAGGCCACCCAATTCTTCAGGCAGGCTGATCAGGTGGTTATGGCAGAGCAGGAGCTCAGATAGGTTACTGAGATAGAGCAGGCAGGACGATAGAGACGAAAGGCGGTTGAAGGAGAGATCGAGGTGGACCAGGAGTGAAAAATGGGAGATTGAAGGAGGAAGAGAGGTCAGCAAGCCAGGGAGGGGTTCACCTTGGGCATCGTAGAAGCGGTGTCCTGTGAGAGCGAGAACAAGCGGTTAGATGATGAATAATATTGCACTAAAATACATCGCATTACATTTTAAAACCAGATCTCCGTAGAACTTTTAGAACCTTTCTTGAGTAGCTGAATGCAGTCATTAATTTTGTACCAGGTTTCAGTTCCACTTTTAAATATTGAACTTAATTTTAAATACAAGTTTTATTTAAATATGGCACTACAACTAAATACAGTCATAATTTTGCCATATTGCCCATAAATTCTCATTTGTTCCCTAAAATAACAATAATTACCTCGTATAGCTAATGAGCGCAGCTGAGTAAGATGAGGGAGAACACTGAGAGCACTTTCCAGTGCTTCCCCGTCTTCTGAACCTAGTCGGAGGTACTGTACCCGCTTCATCCGCTCCGGAGCACTCTCAAATAAAGCGGGCATCATCGCTCCTCCACACCGATACACGTCCAACACCAGTCTCTCATCCACTAACACTGCATCCAACTGCAGTGTGGATGTAAAAGGGGGAGCGAGAGAGGGCTGCGAAGATAAAGAAGAGAGAGACAAAGTAGAAGGAACGCTGAGGGAGAGGGGCACAGGGAAGAAGAAGAGCTACAAGAATAAAAGGTATGGGGATCTTCTTCATTTCCAACTGCACATCCTTGAAGAAAACGTTGCATTGATGATCCTTTCTGCACCATTTCAGGATTATATTCCAGTTCGTCCATGCCTTCTTCAGCTCGTCTCAGTGGCTTATTCAGGAACGACGCTCTACTGGGCTCTCCAAGCATCGCTTCTTTAACACCCATGGCTCTTGTACAATCCTGTTCTACCTTGTCCTGCTCTTGTGCCTTACAGTCTCCTGTGCATGCCTGCATCCACTCTTCCTCTCTCTCCATCCTCTGCTGTCGTTTAGTTCACAAAACAAGTGAGCAGGAAAGTCAACCTGGGAGTGTCAAAACGTAAATGTGACACCTCGTTTTTCTCCTGCGCCATGACTGAGATTGAAACACATCACCAAACTGGCTCATGCTGAGATATCCTAGTCCAGGCAGGCCCATGCCTGTGAAGAGACAGAAGGTGCAAATTGAAAACGGCAGATATAATAACAGATGTTTGTCTGCCTCTGGATTACTGATCAGTGGAACAGTGAATATAAAACCGTATCAATGTGACATTCAGTGTAACTTTACAATAACGGTAAAGGATAGGATAGAATGGTAAATTAGAGTATAGTATAGCATAGTATGGTATAGTATATTTCAGTATGGTATAATAAAGTATAATATACAATAGTATGTATAGTAAAATACAATACAGTGCATTATGGTATAGTAAAGTCCAGTATAGTATTGGACTATGATGTTTGCGGATGATATTGTGATTTGTGGTGAGAGTAGGAAGCAGGTTGAGAAGAGTCTGGAGAGCTGGAGGTACGTGCTGAAGAGAAGGGGAGTCGGTAGAAGTAAGACAGAGTACATGTGTGTGAAAGAGAGGGAGGGCAGTGGAGTGGTGCGGTTGCAGGAAGAAGAGGTGATGAAGGTGGAGGAGTTCAGTACCCCAGTTGACCCAGTACCTGGGGTCAACAGTGCAAAGTAATGGAGAGTGTGTTAAAGAAGTGAAGTAAAAGGGTGAATGGGTGGAGAAGAGTGATAGCAGGAGTGATTTGTGATATAAGGGTATCTGCAGGAGTGAAAGGGAAAGTTTATAAAACTGGGGTGAGACCTGTGATGTATGGTTTAGAGACAGTGGCATTGAGTAAAAGACAGGAAGTGGAGCTGGAGGTAGCAGAGCTAAAGATGTTGAGATTTTCGTTGGGAGTGACGACGATGGACAGGATTAGAAATGAGGTTATAAGCGCATGTAGGACGTTTTGGGGACAACGTGGGATGGTTTGGACATGTGCAGAGGAGGGACATGGGGTACATTGGTAGGATAATGCTGAGAATAGAGCCACCAGGAAAGAGGAGACCAAAAAGGAGGTTTATGGATGTGGTGAGGGAAGACATGCAGGTAGTTGGTTTGTTGCAGGCTGTGGCGCCCCCTACTGGGAGCAGCCGGAAGAAGAAAAAGAAGAAGTAGTAGAAGTAGTAGTAACATTGTAGCACAATATTGTATAGTTTAGTATGGTATAGTACAGTTTTGTTTATGGTATAATAAAGTGTAGTATAAATTTATATAGTTTACTATGGCAGTGTATAGTATGGTCTACTATGGTATAGGTAAAGTACAGTATGGCATACTATAGTTGATTATAGTTTACTATGGTATAGTATAGTATAATACGGTGCAGTATAAAATAGTTTCATAAAGTTAAAGAGTTTTAATTTCCTGTTGTATAATAAACAGCCTGGTGGTGTTTTGAGTTGAACTCGTGGGTTAGGGAAAGTAAGCAGTCAGCGTTAGCCGCTTAGCTGTATAACTAACCTGTCCAAACTCACATAAAGTCGCGCTGAATTTATGGATGAATACCAAATCCTCCGTCGTCACATATGTACACATGTCGTCTGTGAAACTATGTGTGTGTGTGTGTGTGTGTGTGTGTGTGTAGCTGAAGTAACACAACACTTCCTGGAACTACTTCTCACATTTTCAGACTTTCACGCGCGGAACTCTGAGAGCGAGGCGGGACGGGACGGGGCACGCGCTCTTAAAGAGACAGCACAGTTTTCTTTCTGCTCTCACTTTACTCCACACACGTTCTGTAAAACTCAGGTCAGGGGATGTGAAATCAACCATCACAAACCTGAAAGATCTATTTGCAGGCAAACTTTCTGCCTGATGTTTTTAGATTTATATTCTCCAAAGTTTACAACCTCACTATTCAGGGAAAAAAACAAACATCCCCACAGCATGATGCTTCCACCACCATGCTTCACATTTAGGATGGCATTTCACA